>NW_026860313.1:0-50372 GCF_026571515.1 Ruditapes philippinarum | reverse complement strand
AAAAAAAGGCTGCTAGGCCGCCAGGCCGCTGGGCCGCCAACTTCACAAAAATGACAAAATTAAAAAAATCTCTGAAAGTGATTTTTTCTTTAGATATATCGTTTAAAATAACAATAATTATCTTTAAAAAACTTCATTAAATGCCGTTTTATTGTTAAAAAAAACATTTTTACAACATTAAAATTTTTGGCTGCTAGGCCGCCAGGCCGCTGGGCCGCCAACTGCACAAAAATGACAAAATTAAAAAAATCTCTGAAAGTCATTTTTTCTTTAGATATATCGTTTAAATAACAATAATTATCTTTAAAACTTCATTAAATGCCGTTTTATTGTTAAAAAAACATTTCTAGAACATTAAAATTTTTGGCTGCTAGGCCGCCAGGCCGCTGGGCCGCCAACTTCACGCCGCCAGGCCGCCAGGCCGCCAGGCCGCTGGGCCGCCAACTTCACGCCGCTAGGCCGCCAGGCCGCTGAGTAGCTTTTATATCTTTGACTCGCACGAACATGATGTTAGTGAATTTCCTCATACCTGTCTAAAATTCAGGTAACAGTCTTCTATTATATTGATAAATACTGTATCACCATGTAACGCGTGTATAACAAACAAAAAATTCCTGAATTTGGTCTTTTTGAAATTCATCCCAGAGTGTGTTCTACTTTCAGTATTGAAAGAAACATTTTTTTTTAATTTGACATGAAAAAAATGCATGTAATATGACTATATTATAATATTAGTCCCTTTTGTTACTATTTGTATATTTGTTACAATTATAATAAACAATGGTTTACAAAACATTCGGAAAAAATCTACAATAGTACTTAATCTGAATATAACATGATCTGTGCGTAGGAATAATTTGGTAAGGTATCTGTAATGAGCGCATTTTTTGCGCGGAGCTTCTCAATTGCTGCATTGTAGCAACATTTGTACTTGTATTAACAGTGTTTAAACAAAGTCATCAAATGTTTTTATTTTGCTTGCATCATTTGATTATATATGCAAATAAGTGTTTTCCAAAGACATTAAAAGCTTGAATAATATCATAATATCTGAAAGTTACATAAAATGTCATGTCAATGCCGATAATTCAGTTATTGGGCCGTTTTGACTTGATACCTTTGATTTTAACTGACCAAAATGCGTACAGTATCCCAATATTAGATTAGTTCAAATCATCTGTTATGTCAGCGTTCTAAACATACAAAATGCAATTTGAAACACGGAGGAACAATAATATGAATGTTTTGCATTAAGGGACGCCAAATTTATTATTATGAATAACTATTCATTATGAAAAACACAATTTCTTAATTCCTCTTTTTTGTCCGACATGCTTTTTGATCACGTGATTTAAATCAAGAGATGGAAGAGCTTCTAAAAACAGAAGACGCTCAATCGAACATTTTGGAAGAGCTCTTCTTGTTCCGGTAGCTCTTCCGTGTGGCCACCATTTTGATAAGTATTTAAGATTGGAAATAAATATTTTTTCTTTCATTATAGTAGCGGGTGTGGGTTTTATCGAACTCTTAAGGTGAAATAAGTAGCATTCGGTAATACACGCAGTACTCACGGATTTAAATTGACATTTGACAAATGTGAGATTTCTTTTACAATTACATGCAAGAAACACCTATCTACACACATTATATATAGAGATATGAAATTTTATATATTAGACCTGACTGCTCCTATTACCGACCATATGTGTGTAATACCGAACACACACGCGTGTATTTCCGAACACTGCCAACTTTAAAAAAAGTTAATCTTCACCTAAAATAAAGATAGATTTATAACAATATCATTTCATTATCGATGCAAGCAATATATTTTTCACAAGTATTCACTATGGAACCATGTATCACGTGTTCAAATGTGTAAATATTAAATGATTTAAAGACCAATTGATTTTTATTCAATAGCAGCTGACCATGTGATCTTAACAATATGTGGAAAGGAATTCCATCATCTATATTCATGTACTTGTCATATACTCAGGTAATGTGAAATCTACGTAAATCTGTAACCTTTAACTCCTCCTCAAGGTACTGTTTGAAATCAGAAAAAAAACAACACATTTTTTAACCTTTTCTGGAGGAAACAATCATTCTCTCTTGTACCAAGCTGAATGGTTGTTCGAAAGGTCAGTTCAGGGTTGCGGCGAAAGTAACCCTCCAGCCAAGATCTACCGGGTCGTTTTCACGAAAGACCGTACAGCGACCTTCACCATCAAGTTTTAGGTTCAAGTGTGTGCCAGCTTTTGTCTTGTGCGTCCATAACTGATATGTGACATGTGCATGACCCATTTAACAATACGCCATTCCTCAGGCTCAGAACTGTCTTGTGTCCAACTTTATGACCAGTGTATTTCATGGGGACAGTATTGTGAGGGATGGACTTTGGAATCCCATACTTTTTTGATGCTTGGTTTCAACAAATAAAGTTTGAAGGAATTAATTCAGCTACATGGTCAAGCGTTATTGCTGAATAACGCTGCCGTTATAAGCCAATCTGCTTGCTAATTCATAAAAAAAAAAAATAAAAAGAAATTACCTATGTCTGTCTGATCATTTTTTCTTTTACAAGAGTTTTTATTTCTTTATTTCTTTATTCATCTTTCTATCTACTTGTTAAGTGATTAATTGAATGAATGAATGAATGATTGAATGAATGAATGAATGAATGAATGAATGAATGAATGAATGAATGAATGAATGAATTAATTAATGATTGATTAATAATTGATTAATTATTTTCATTTGTTTATTTAGCAGAGAATGACCTGTGCATGTGCAAATAGGGTACCGTTTGAGTAGATTTCGCAAAGAGGGTACCGATATGGATATGCACCGTGTAGATGAATAAAATTATTTATTTTACTACTATAACTGTTACTAATATAGATAAATTTAGAACGCTATAATAATGACAACTGTGTGCACTGTGTTTGATAATACACGCATGACAAAATTTAACTGCTTGTTATTCCGAACATGCAAATAACTCAGTAAATAAATATCTAAGTGACAAACGGAGTTATTTCCCATAACACAGTACATGTATTGGTTTATCGAAATCACGTGACCATATAACCTTATGACGTCAGGTATCTTAAACTAGAATATTTGTAACAGAGTACGTCTTACTCTGACTTTCAATGAACAAACAACTATGTTGTGCATTGTAGCGAGGTTATTATATTACGAGATCTTTATAACAGGAGGAAATATCACAATGAGAAATACATATGTATAAAGCATATCACGATCAAAACTGTTGTACTATGTCCAAGACATTTCATGATAAAATGTAAATTAAACAAAACTTAACAGGTTCGATCGCATATTCGTCACAGGAATACTGGCCGCCTGCGTAAAACCCCTTTTTGTCTTTTTTAAATGTAAGAGGAACCGTAGAATCCGTGGGCATGCAAGGAGGAAACACAAAAGTGATCCTCCTCAGACTATTCCTCGGAATATTGATTAACGGACCGTGCTCAGACATGCTAACGTACATATCGAAAATATACATATCAATATACTTTCCTTAATCAAAATACAAGTTCTGTTCCACATAATTATACAGACTTGAAAGAAACCTATACATTCAATACTTTTTTCACTAACATTGTAATTTTTTCCCTTATAAAACAGTTTGCTTAATTCTGTCTTTAACATAATCTTATAACATTATAAATATTGATTTTGAATGCTGGTGATCTCGTAAGAGAAATATCGCTAGAACTGATTTTCATACTCTGTCACGGGTATATACCCGTGTATGAAATTTACACATGTATGCTTGATATACATTCAAGTCTTCAAAAAACCGGTTTAATGAGAGGAATATTAAGAAGGTTATGGTGTTCGGCAATACACGTATGTTCCGCTGAATGAACGAGTGTGGGTATTACACACTCAAGCATATCGGCTTTTGTGACCGTGCATTATTCTACAAAAATGCACTCAAAAATTGATATCTACTTCTAAACATCACACTAAATGTATATATATATATATATGCCCTAAACGAATGAATTTGAACAAAATTACTTTTCTGACATTAATTCTTTTCTTTTGGTGTTTTGCTTCTTGAAATAATAGCAACCGATAAACAAACGAGTGATTTAGCTTGCAAATACAATTACACGCCTGCATTTAGTTGTTATGAATGCGGCGAAATATTCAGTGAACTTTGTTTCTTGATAATTGATGATAATTTTAAGAGCTGATTTTACATATAAATGTCTGGGAAAAGCCTTTTATATCCAGTAAATGTTTAGTTTATATCAAGGCTTTTTAAGTATTTGCAAGTGTTGAAATAGCTTATATTTGCGAGCGCTGAACTTAACACTACAACGATTGCAATGTCTTGGTGGCAATGTGCACTTGGAAATCAATATCAATAGTTTTGATAATTAACATTCGTGTTCATAAAAAAAAGTTTGCGATTAAATAATTACAATTACATGTACATGTATCATATCAAAAATATCAACCTCTTGTTAAGGCAAAATATTACTCATTAGTATTACCAACTGTTACATTTTGTAAAAAAAAGTAAATTTTAAACGATACGGCATTATGAGAATGTGTTTCCCTTTAAAATGTCTGCAAAGACATGTGCTAGGGATGAACCGAAATTTGTTTAAAAACTCTCATAAACGTCATGTTTCTTCGATAAATTTATACCATCTATTTTATTACAAGATTTTTTGATGTGAAGGCATCCATGACCATCGCAGGCCGCCGTAAATAACCATGGAAACGCCAGATCAAAAAACATGACATACGTTGAAATCTTATTATAGACCAAAGCGCCTGATACAAAAATGGATCTTGTCTAAAATTTGCATGCGCTTTGTGTAAAACCCGAAAAATGCGGTGCTAAAATTTCACCTCATTTGAACATTGGATTATTGTTTAATCAAGTTTCAGGGGCGTCCGTGGCCGAGTGGTTAAGGTCGTTGACTTCAAACCACTTGTCCCTCACCGCTGTGAGTTCGAGGGACTTTGGATTCTTCCATGTGAGGAAGTTATCCAGCTAGCTTACGGAACGTCGGTGTGGTTCTACGCAGGTGCCCGTTCGTGCCTGAAATAGTGCACGGAAGAGCAACTGAGATCTTCCTCCACCAGTAGAGCTGGAACGTCGCCATATGACCTATACTATGTCGGTGTGACGTAAGACCAAATCAAACAAACAAACAAACAATCAATCAATCAAGTTCCAACGGTTTCAAAGCTAAAAATATATACATGTATAAAAAAAAACACTTTAAACATCATCTTCTATAATTGAACTACTTGATTGATGTAGCATTCATTCTTAGGTAGTTTTTTTAACCAAATTTGCTCATGGTTGTCCCTTTTTAGGAGCCGCTAAAGCTAAAAATAGAAAAAACCTTTAAACATAATCTGCTTCTAAAATAAAATTGTTGGATGATCACCAAATTGTGTCTGTAGTATTCTTAGGCAGTCTTTTATCAAATTTACTCATATTAATTTGATTTGCCCTAGAGCTAAAAAAATGGAGAGAAAAAACTTTAAACATCTTCTGCTACTGAACTTATTGATGTATGATCACAAAAACTTTGTCTGTAGCATCCTATCAAGGTAATCTTTTATAAAAAGGCTCCAGTATGAAAAGGAAATTAGAAAGCGTGAGTTGACATTCTGTATTTGCCAGATGTACAGTAACTATGAACTTTGGCCATTTGTGAAAAGTTCCTTTTTATTACGGAGAAAAAAAAACACAGTGTCGTGAAACTATATAACAAGAGGGGCAAGTTGAAGTTGAGCTGGATTTGCCTTTCGGCAAGTTCGCTTGAAAAATTATTCTTAACACTGAAAAATAGTTGTTTCTGGTGAGCGATTCAAAAGATTCATGACCCTTTTGTTTTATTATTTTTTTTCTTTTCGCGTAGCCGGTTTTTGACAATGTTTTCAATTGGGCTATGTGCTTGGGCTTGGTTCATATTTTTGTTCTTTGAAATGAAACTTTTCGAAAAATATTAATTTAAGCAGAAAAAGTCAATTTTCTATGATTGCGGTCTATTCTATTTGGTGCATATCTGCCTGTTTCAACTCTCAGTTTATGTGATGATAAACGCAGTCTGTTTATAGCAATTATAAACCTTTTAGGTAACATGTCAATGTAAGATTCAAATTAAAAACTATTTTTAATACAACCATACCATGTTTCACTGCAAAATACCTTACGTTCCAATATTTGTTCAAAAACATCAATTAACCTGGGTTGTACCATACATCAATATTCATCTAGCAGAAATTTTACATTATAAACCCAATTATTTTTATTATTCTTTGTTTCAAGTAGACAATCATATAATTTTCTGATCAAAATATTGTCCGGCGATACTGTTTTACACCAAAATTTAATAATTCTAACATATCTATTTAAAAACATTGGAAATCGACCTAACTCTGCAAAAATACTATTTATACATGTTGACATCTTAACATTTAATAATTGCTTACAAAATTTTAGATGAACACGTTCTATTTCTTTCGATTTTCCAAAAGCCCCATATTTCACATCCGTAATTTAAGGTGGCGCCAACAAAAGCATCAAACATTTGGCACATAGCAGAGCGTTTTAGAATATGCTGTTTCATTTTATGAATTAAAACATTCAAAGCTTTTAATCCTTAACCAACTAATGTCGTCTGATTTAAAGTAAAAGTGTCTGTATAGTTAAAAACAGTATCTAGATAATTGAACAGTTTTTGAGCTACCTTTGTATGTCCATTTTTCGTTTACATTTAACTGCCTTCGCTTTCTGAATACCACAGCCTTCCTTTATTACTGTTGACCTCAAGCCCCCACTTATCACAATATTCATGAAGCATATCAAAACTATGCTGTAATTCAAAATAACTTTTACCAAGTAAACCCATATCGTCAGCAAATAATAAAAGAATAATAGTAATATCGTCAAGAGTTAAACCACGGACCATCTTGTAAGAACAGTTCATGGTCCTGTATAAAAAGAGAAAATAGTAAAGGCGACTTTATCCCCTCCTGTTTCGAGCCAACTGCACAATCAAAACATGTTTTAGCATGTGAATACATACTTCTTATAATTCTCAAAGCTTTCCCACCTAAGCCTAGCTAATATAATTTAGAAATAGACCATTTAAATACACACTGTCAAAGGCACGCTTAATATCAATAAAGCAAAAAAAAGACAATTTTTTTTTATGTAAGACTTTTTGAAGGATAGCATTAAAAACAAAAACATATGTATCATTTAAAAGGTTACATAGTATAAAAATATAAAGCCATACACTTAACAAATCTTATAAGTGTGCATTCATAAATGGTCTCATAGGTGTATCAATATTTGCCCAATCATGCTGAAATTTTCAATAAATACAGAAAAATGACAGGCTATTATTTTTATTTGTTTTCTTTTTTCATTCAAGATAAATTTTAAGATGTATTTCTAAAAAATGTGAGTGCCTGTCGAAAGTCGATGTTGCAAAATGATGTTCTTAAACCGTGTGTGCCACTCTGACTGTGCAGTACAGCCTTGGAACGTCGTCGCATCAATGTAACATATACCGTTGGAGATAAATTTGGGGTCAGCGAGGAATGTTATCACAAGAGGGACAAAAAACAAAGATGTTTAACTTATTTATGTTTAATGATATTTTGGCAAGATATGGCCATGGCTGACATAAATTCTAAAACATGATACTAAAAATACAATCGCAGTGTATGTAAGATTCAAATATCGGAAAAACTATTTAAACTTAGATTTTAGAAACTGCAGTGTAGTCGTAAAGTAGTAACTCCGGATCAATCGGAAGTACGTTTAGACAGTAGAGTAGCTCCGGAACATCGTGAGCTAAACATAAGATGTGAATCGCGCTTCCTTATAAGAAAGGCTATATGGCGATCACATTACTCCGGAAAATCGGGAGAAGAACTGGCTCCGGACTATCGGCAGCTTGTAATATTACTCCGGAAAATCGGATGCAGAACACCGGAATATCGGAAGTAATTAAAATTACACTGCATAAATGTATTTAAAATTCATCAATGATGATAAAGCTTAATATTTTACCCTGCGATTGTATCTTACTATATATGAAATGTGTTATACATAAATATAATGTAATGTTATAAGTGACAGTACGAATCGACATTAAGCCGTAGTTATAAGTTCACTGTATATGTCCATACATATGTCTATTTCATAATAACGTAAATCTCACTATAATGCTGTTAGAGGGTGATCTGATGAAAAAATTCTTATAATGTATGTAAAACATGCACTTAACACATTATGATTATATAACTTCAGCAACATGACAATGAATGTTCCTTTGCAGTAATGTCCTATATTCACGAACAAGACATCAGATCTCAAAAATCCCCTCCAACGTCAGCCATGACAATGTTGATGCAACATGCACATATATAAACGTAGTTGACTTGCGCAGCAAATTCTGAAAAATAAAATTAGAGGCAGCGAGAAGTTTGTTCATAAAAATTGCATATAATTTGGGTTGGGTGGGTGGGAAATAAAAATATTTTTCTCCAACCTTTCTCTTCTATGTCCAAACGAAAAAGAACCCGTTCTCAGCTTTTGGCTACGCTATGACGAAATTCATAATGACGTCACAAGTACCATGCGGCCACCATGTGCGTAATTGAAATAAGGTCTGAAGATTTGTCGCCCTTGGTGATAAACTACTATCATTTAAAGACACGCTTGAAATGACAGGAAATTTATCACAAGAGGGACAAAAAACAAAGATGTTTAACTTATTTATGTTTAATGATATTTTGGCAAGATATGGCCATGGCTGACATAAATTCTAAAACATGATACTAAAAATACAATCGCAGTGTATGTAAGATTCAAATATCGGAAACTATTTAAACTTAGATTTTAGAAACTGCAGTGTAGTTCGTAAAGTAGTAACTCCGGATCAATCGGAAGTACGTTTAGACAGTAGAGTAGCTCCGGAACATCGTGAGCTAAACATAAGATGTGAATCGCGCTTCCTTATAAGAAAGGCTATATGGCGATCACATTACTCCGGAAAATCGGGAGAAGAACTGGCTCCGGACTATCGGCAGCTTGTAATATTACTCCGGAAAATCGGATGCAGAACACCGGAATATCGGAAGTAATTAAAATTACACTGCATAAATGTATTTAAAATTCATCAATGATGATAAAGCTTAATATTTACCCTGCGATTGTATCTTACTATATATGAAATGTGTTATACATAAATATAATGTAATGTTATAAGTGACAGTACGAATCGACATTAAGCCAAAGGGCGCAGCTCATTTGGCTGGAAAGTAGCCAACAAAGAGCAAGCCCCGCCATAAGAAACTAACCGTATGGGGGTGATGATTCGGAAGCTGTCACTGTCAGCCGGATTTAAATATGCTACGGAAAAACAGTTACTGCCTGTAAGATGATATTGTAAATCCCATTCCTGAGAGTGTCAACCATTAATGTCAAGACCCTTAACAGTTAAATGAACATTATCTCTAAAGAATTCCTGAGACTCTTGAATATCTTGGATACCTAATATATCCACCACCGTTTGTAATATAGAATTTAGCCAAAGAACTATTTAATCTTTTTCTAGCCTTATCAACTTTTTGTGGTTATTTTCTCCTCTTAATAAATCTTGGAAGAAAACCCGACCAGACAAGACGTACTCCAGGAATACTAGATAATACAGTGGCAAAATTATTTGTAAGTAGCCATTTACAATAGCTAAAGGGTTTTTCCCAATATTATGCCTCCACAATGTATAATTATGGCAAACGGTAATTTATTACCAATTCAAACATTGTATTAAAACTCATGAAGTAGGCCTTCCAGTCAGCAAAACCAGGCTTAAATTTCCAGGATAATAGTTGTATTTTCTAGACCGAGGTCCTTTCCCATACCTTTGTTTGGCATGATAGAAGCATTCCTTATAATATAGATGAACCAATAATCCACCCATGTGTGTTATTTATTCCTAATAATGAAAACCATTTGGGTTAAACTTTTAAGTATTTCAAAATAGTAATAATAAAGCATGCTTTTCTTTATCATATTTACTGAGCCATTTACTTAGGGAGCTCCCCTGTCTATTGGTGTTTGACCTAATACCAAAAAGGTTTTTGATTAGGTTGGGAATCTTGGCTGGATCTCCGCGTCTGAATAATCTTGGTCTGAAAGAATTTGTTATACTGGTTGAACCCCGACCCAGGTCTCGTCGAATGAAGGTGCACGACATACATACGAAGGATGATTGCCACTGCATTTTTTACACTTGTGCTGATAAAAAACAACCTGGTTTGTTACAAAAGCCTTTTGTATTGTAATCAAAACATATATTTTGGGTATACTGTGGTACAAAAGCATTATGATTTGCTGTCATTGTAATGAGTCAAAGCTCAGCATCAATTACTGACCAAGGCGTCCCCGGGTGTTGCGCAATCATTTCTTCTAAACATTTTATCATATTGTGCCCAACCAGATGGGTTCCTTTTAGCAGCTAAACGTATTGTATTTAAGTACTGCAATAAATGTTTAGCTAATAATGGACTTTTTGTAACTTATAATATGTATATATATAAATCAAAAAGGCATCAGTCCACCTTTCGATATTTAAAACTGTATTTTTTTCTTAATGGCATTAGATATCACCAACTCGCCATTCACCGATTTTGATGGATTGTTGTCCATCTTCTTCTTTTTGCAAGAGAATAGATAAATCAATGAATTCCCCCTGCCATATTTGTTCTTTTTAAGTTTTTTGGGAATGTGAAGTGACCAAATCATTACAAACAGAATTGAAAGGCGAGTTAGTATTACTTATTGAATTATTATTAAAACTATTACCCGATATAGCAGACTGGTCAGCTGATGCGGTCTGAGCTGTGGTTTGCCACAAGGTATGATGTTGTATTGGATTACCACCTGGACAATATGTAGGTGCTAGCTGAGCCTGGGATAGGTGTAAATTCCATCTTGGCATACTGGACCATAATTAACATGTGTTGTCTGTGTCTGAGGTTGTGGATGATAATAACCTGTTGTGTCCAGGTACTGAGTTGTACCAATATTTTGATCATAACCAAGGTTATATTGGTATCCATAGTCCCTTGTAGATGTGCCCAAAATAAGGAGATGTGATACAGTGCACATTGGGTGTTATACCCTGGTTATCAACACCTGTGAATGAAGGACCACCCGAGAATGAACTACATGTTCCATGTTGTTGTTCGATGTAGAACAAGACATTTCTGACTGGTGACTGGATTTGTTTCCGATGGCAATGTCTGATTTTGTATTAGTGCTAATTAGAGGACTGTCTGTGACCATAGAGCACTGTACACCGAAAGAATTCTGCTGCATACCTGCTGTATTACTATTAGATCTAATACGTTTTGCCCTTTTCTGGTTGACTTGAGTCGCCAATAGTGCTCTTTTCCGTGGCATTTTTCAGTCAAATGCAAAACCATCAGAATGATATATGAAAAATAAAAAAGATAGACTGTAAATTTACACCAAAAAACAGCAAATTCATCTTAGAACTATATTCGTATTTGGTTTAGGCAAGTCTGAATCTATTTTTATATAAACTTCAGTACTGTATAAATGTTTTCAGCTATAAAAATTGTATGCGCCTTTTCGTAATACTAATTGGCCAATGCGATAACATACGGGCTGAAAATTACCAGGTCCGAAAACCCTGCCAGCAAACCTGCTTCACGCTCATTCTCAATAAAACACAGCACTTGATGTTCCACTGGGTAGCTCTTATACGAAGGTTTTTTCTTGAGGTCAAAATGTCGTTAGAAAGGTGGCTGCCACTTTGTCTAATAGGGACACTCTCAGTTTTACATTTCTATCTGTTATTTTTCTTTTACAAGTACCATTAATGCCCTAAAATGTAACATACGTTACTGTCGCCACCTAGAATTTTCAACTTTGAAATTGTGTCTCAGAAAAATAAGTTCCAGAATAAACGAAACATGTGCAATTAGTCATTGCGGTGTGTATATGAACTTTGATTTATTGGTAAAAATTATATTTGACTGTTAAAATCTCATTGATATAATGGATGGTCAAATGTCGCCAAAAGCATATAAATAAATAGTGACAAACCTTAAACAATAATAAGTGGAACCAAAATTACATTAATTGAATCGATGCATGCTTAATAATACAGCATATATATAATTATAAGTAAAAATTAAGCTTGCAGCCTCTCAAATATCATTATATTTTCGGAAATGTTCATTTTTTATTCAAATCTTTTCAACAGCATTTTAAAAAGAACATACGTTACCATTATTTAAGAGCCAAGCCATTTAAAGAAGAATCCAAACAAGAAAGAAAATTAACATGTGTGTAACTCTGATATATTAACCGCAAATTATGGCGGGTTAAACGGTCTTTGCGTCATTTTTTAACCCACTTTCAATGTAAAAATGAAACATACGTTAAACTTACAGAAACAAACGTTATCAACTTTTTTAAAGTAAGTTTTATAAAAAAGGGAATTGAAGCCAGAAAGCACGTATAACAGCAACATTAACTTCTATTTGACATTAGTAAGTAAATTTTTGATAACTTTGGTCGAGTTTTTAACTTGTTTAAGTAACCACCAGTGAAACAAACGTTACTTTTATCAAACAGACTTTACATTGTATATTGTTTACACATGCATATATAAAAAACATAAATCGCATTTTTATGACAATAGAATGATGTACATTTGATTCCTAAATAAAACAGTCCGATTTTTACATGTAAGTTTCAATTCCGTGATTAAGTTCATAAATAAGCGAGTTGTTGAAACATACGTTACTCCAACTTACAATTTCAACAATTTTGAAAAATTAAAGATAAAGTTGGGATTATCATGCCGTTAGTAACGGTTACCTTGTATTAGATGTAAAAGATACAAAATTGTTTTTACAAAGGAAAGATATGTTAATAATATGTTGATGTACCAGCAGAAAGGTTTTAAAATATTTTACAAGATATTGATGTTCTCAGCAACAACTAATTCGTTTTTCTGCAAAGAGCTTACTGGCCGTATTTCATTCTATATATAATAATTTTAAAATAATATCCATAAATATACATTATTTTACAAAAAAATAAAATTGTTTTCTCAACCTTTACTTGCATTTGAATAAAATGAAACATACGTGACATCCTATATAGGGATAAATATAGAACTGCTTAGCAATAAATTTTCAAATATTAAGAAAGTTAAAAGTTGAATGTTTTGAAAAAAAAATTGCTAATACAACATTTGTGTATGTATTCGACCTCTCATATATTATATATAATATATATGATATCCTTTGAATGAAGACATAAAATAATCATTTCCAAAATTGACTATTTTTGCTTTCTACGAATATTTAACTTTGAAGAAATTAACTGAAAATTAGCAAGGTACCCAACTTCCTTGAATTTTCCTGGGTTAGAAAGTCCCTCTAGATAGAAGAATTTACAGATTTTGATATATTTTAAGACATTTGTTGTTAATATGCAGCCAATATGTTACATTATTAGATCTGAAAGCTACGTTACCGAAGAAATACAGTTGTCATTACCGAAATAAATGCCATCCTGTTATATCATAGTTTCTTGTTCTAAATATTTCTGGCAAACTTGCAAAATACCCTAAAAACTTTTTTACCTCAGCGATAAAAAAAAATGACACAATGACAACATTCAAATTTTTTAATATTTTTCAACCTCAAATGCTTTTATTTTATTGAGAATGGGCGTTTCAGCCATCACTTTAAACTTTCTTTGACCTATGTAGAGACTACATAAGACAAGCTGGAATAATCTCAAATTGTTTGTCCAGCTCTATAAATCATTTTCATTATACTTACATTTCCATTTAATAGATTTTATAAAAGCCTTAAGCGTGTCTATTTTTTCAGTCAACATTCATTTAGATCTACCTCCATTGCTAAGCACGAGGCCAAATTTTTTATTTCTAATGTAGAGTCAGTGTACCCGGTTCCGCACAGGACCCGGTCCCGCACACTTTCCCATTTTTCATTTTTTCTTGAAAATTCAAATGAATTTATTCAGTTTTCATTTGTGTTTCACTGAAACTGGCATGTTTTCAACAGGATATGACATAATTTGGGATCTTGCACCCCAGCCTCTCCCTAGACAGTGCAGACGAAAATGTAAATACATGTACATGGCTGTGTAGATCACGCATAAAAACAACTTTAACCATGCTAATTTCCATTTTAAAGTTAAGATCATTATAAAATATATATTTGGAAAGAAAATGTATGTTTTTGTTATGGCAAATTTGCTATTAGTTATGAAATATATGCACATGAATTAACTTCTCCCAACTACCAAACGTCAAGTCATTTTACATTGATTCTTTTGTTTAAAATGATACCAAACTCTTAATCGAACAAATCATAACTAAACAGATGAAAAAACCTTCAATAATAATGTTTTATGTCTGTCTTTACTACCTACAAGTGGTAAAAAGTATATTTCAATTGCTGTTACATGTTTCCTGTGTGCTACTATGCTTGGAAATAAATGTTTGTATACTGTAGTAAGAATGTGCATTAAATTTATTTGAAGTCCTGAAAATTTGCAAAAAAATATAACTTATCTGGACTTAGAGATGTTAAATAATTTATAAAACATGTTAAAGATGTAAAATAACCTTTCAGTATAAAAATGGCCTCGTGTGCGGAACCGAGTTCACTATTTATCATATTTGGCCCATTCCTGTTGCTTAAAATCAAGTGTGCCTAGAAGTATGACCTACTTAAGATAGAAACGTTTTGATCATCAGTTTTTATTGGCAAAGGATGTAATTTTCAAAATAATATCAATTATAAGAAGAATTTTTAAATATAAGATAATTTTCTTATTTTTACTTGAAAAAGTGTACGACTCCGGGTACCTTTGCACCGAACAACACATTGACTTTACTGAAGAAGATATAATCAGCACACAAGATAATGATAGTACCATTTAACAGTTCTATTTCACGACTGAACAGACTGAATAAAGCACCCAACAGCATGTCATTGCAACTGAAAATAATGAAAGTATCACCAAATAATACACTGCCTCTACCAAACAAAATTATAGTACCACTCAACTGTTTATTTTCATGGCTGAATATAATGCGAAGAGCACCAAACAGCATATTATTATAACAGAACATAATAACTGTAACACCTTACAACATATCTTTTTAACTCGACCACCTGCCTGTTTATTTTAAGAAACTGAACATAACGACTAATGAACCCGACAATACATTGACTTGACTGAATAAAGTACAGTCAGCACACAACAGCACTACAATAACTGAGCACATTTGGATTTCCACCCAGTATATTGGGATTTCCACCCAGCATATTGTATCTCGGACTCAACAGAATGACATTTAACAAAACAAATACAAAAATATTCGGATCAAAATAAGGGTCAGTTTTAGGATCAGGATCAATATTTGGATCAACTGTAAAATGTCGGTATTTTGCGAAAATAACAACAAATTTATTCTTAATTTTCATAAACTTGCTTTTGCAAGTCAAGTTTTATCAAATTATTATTAGATATTTAATCTATAAAATGAAGAATATTAGAGTTTTTAAATTCGATCCTGATCATAATCCTGATCCTTAAATCTTTGTGAACACGGGGCCATGCGTTCCATATCTAGCAATTACTGACGGGTCATTGTTTGATGTTGCGACTTCCAGCCACATTATCTATCTGCTAAAACCATCAATAGCTGCATGGAAGCAGAAACCAAACTGCATAAGCTTGTTATCGACGGCCGGATGAAATTGGGTTCAGGATTATAATATTGTCTTCTTTTCAATCGATGTGTTTTACGTCAACATCATCAAGGGTTCGTTATACATTTAGCGCCGTCTTTTGCTTTACTTGTAGCCCATAGTCAGTAACTAGCCTACGCTACATCGCCCTGTATCCGAGAGACCTGCTACTTGTGTGTAATTCATTAGGTTCCACTTGTATACTAATAATAATGATAATAATAATAATAATAATAATATCTTTATCTATAGAAGGTAACATACAAAGTTCATAGTAAGAAGTATACTTATTTTCAGTATGCCCTTCTGATTTAACAATAACAAAGAAAAAAAATGTAGATCTATACAAATATTCAAAATCTTTTGGTTTATAAATAAAATTAAATAAAGTTTCCTTTTAAAAGGAAAGGCTTGCACAGTTGTGCCTTCATCCCAACCCTTTAAAAAAAATTTTTTTTTTTGGTTTCAATTTATTATCACAATTTTTTTGAATTACGGTATTTGTATATCATAAAGGGTTTATTTAGTTTTTTTTTTTTGTAAAAACGAATATTTTTTGTCAAAACGATTTGAAATCTATTCTCTATTGTATAAAACTAATAAAGAAAATAATCAATAATCACATCGTCTCATTATTGTGAACAATTGTGGCAAGTATTTACAAAATCCCTTCAAAGATTAGAAAGTTCTGGACCGGACACGACGTTTACTCTCAAATAGACAATGTTGACCTTGAATGAGCAAGTGCGACCTTGACCCTGGAGGAATGGGGTCTGGTTATTGTAACAAACATATGTGCCAAGTCATTTTTAAAATTCCTTTGATAAATGACAAAGTTATGGACCGGACACGAAAGTGTGACGGACGGATGTTCGCCCGGACGGACGGACGGAACCTATTTCTATATCCCCTTTTTTCATCGAAAAGGTGGGGAACAATAACAGAAAAGGATCAGATATTTATAATAAAACATCTGATTGGTTGATTTCAAATAAGAGACAAATAAAGTGAAATAAGAGGTTTTCGCAAACTGCCGCATTCCGTCGATACGTATCGACGGACAGCGGCAGTATGCTATGCGAAAAAATATATGGCATATTGCCGCATACATCCATCAGCACTAAGCCATACTGAAAAAACATAGCATACTGCCGCATATAGCATACTGCGTCGCGACATAGGTTAAAGTGTTGAGTACGTTTAAGATAATTATTTAGTGACGCGGCAGTCAAGTCCACTATAACGGTGTAAAACAGTTATCATTTTGTATTTACATATTTTTACAATATAAAATATTATCAACTGCCAACGTAACGCAGTAGGTAAGACTGTCAGTTAAATTTCTAGTTAAATATCAATGCAAGGCAGGTTCGATTCGCAAAAAAAAAAAATTCTGTATGAAAAATATGTTTTTTATTTGTTTGGGTCGTCAGACCAAACAAATAATGGTAGCGAAATTTCAGAGTCTAATGTTGTTAATTGCAAACGCCGAAAGTAGTCCACTTTTTTGAAGCGGTGACTTCCCTTTTGTATGTACACTAAAGCCGAAAAATTCAGGGGAGATCACTGCGTAAAGATGGTCAAAGACAGGCGCATCAATTTTCAAGCAAAGTAATTCCCGAATGGTCGAAGATTTCTAATATAGTTATATTGTATTTTCTGGTCGAAAATAACTAAATACAAAGCGGACATTCAATCTCTGACACAGAAGTTTACAACAAACCTAACAACAAGTAGTTCTCAAAACAGCTTAAAACTAGCGATTTAAAAGAAAGAAATATTTTATTTTGTTACAAGTATCCAACAAATTACAACGCATTTAAAGTTAAACAATAGCGTTGGCTTATAGAACTGTCAATAAATGCACAATCACAAATTACGCGGATGAATATGATTTTATCAATGAAAATACTATTTTTAGCCATGTCGATTATCGAATACTACACAAACCGATCGAGTAGTGGAATATATAGATTCTACATGTCGGACTGTTTGGGCGAGAGGATTTTCGCTAAATTATTTACTTCAATTTTAAACAACAGGTTTACCCTGAACAAAATGCATCGAAATTAATTTAAGGATTACAAACCCGAACTGCTAAGTTCTAAATTTAGAATTACTTGATATTATTCTGACACGTTGTGTATAATTTCTCCGTGGTACAGTGGTAACGCGCTCGCCTCGTGAGTGAGAGGTCTCGAGTTCGAATCCCAGTCGTGGAAACTTTTTTTTTTGTTAAATTCTTTTTTTAAGTGTTTTTGTTAAGGAAGTAGCCATGATATACAAGGATAAAGTGTGGCTGTCGTAAAAAAAAACATAAATGATTTTTTGATTAGTTATGCAGAATTCCGTATGTATCAAACTCGGGTGCCTTACAAAAGGAATTATAATACATAAAAATAAACTTATACAGGAAAATGCATACAGATATACAGTACAATTTAGATTGCAAAGATCAGAAAATACCACAGAACTTGCAGCCCTTTGATTCTTTATAAATATACATGCTTATTGTAAGCTCCAGGATTATTTACATCTGTGTTAAACAACAGTTAAAGTCGTTACAGCCCTAATTTAGAATAATGTGGTTTTCTTCAGGCCGTTCACATATAAATTCACCGTGGCTGAAGGTTTTTCTGGCTCGCTTAGGAAGCAAGAGGTCTGGAGTTCAAATCCCAGTAAAGGTAACTCATTTTTTTAAATTGTTAAAGTCAAATAAACATTGGATTGAATATCAGTGTTGCAATTAGTCTTATAGCCAATCTACTACAATTAAAACGCTGGAAAGCATTGGTGGCACTAAACATATAATCTCACAACCTGCACCTTTCTTACATTCTGAGACCCAAACAAATTCAGCGCCTTCTGTGCTTTGATTTAAGGTGTTGTGTTATTTTTTATTTACTTCTCATTTCACGTTTTTATTTTGTTTTCAATGTAGGCATATCTAGCAAGTTGGTGAAACCTTATACTGCATACAAGTACACAAATTGTTTCAACTATAGTTCAGATGGCACGAAATAATCGTGCACTACAAAAGTACTATGATTACTACATACTACACAAAACACACAATAAAACTATTTTTCCCGGTATATCAAAATTATAACATATTATAACAAAACTACATTGATATTCCAATTCATTTGCATCTATTATAAAATTAAAAGAATGGGAAAGAAAAAAAGAAACATCTGAGGCTCGGACTCGTGATAAAAATTTAAGACGCATACCAACGACTTTACCAACTTTGCCATGAAGACGTTCCAAATTGTTCTTCTTATCTTTTATCATATTCTCTTCTTAAAAAAACTGTTTTAACTATTCAGACAATGATTGTAAAATTTTGTGTACACAAACATTGCAACGTAACTCTCACATTATCATAGCGGTGTTAGTACTGTTATCTACAACTCTGTTTATATTCATTATTTTACATATAAATGGTCAGACACTTACATTGATATTCCCATAGACTTACATTATAAGAAAGGGTCCCTAGTCCTACCTTACAATTGAGTTTTCGCGCTCAAGAGGTTTTTTCTAGCAGAATGAAATGGCTGACACATGAAAATGTTCCTGTCAAATGTAGCCAACCAAATTTTTGCAAAGTTACTTCAAAGAGGATTAGCTCCCCTCCCCCCCAGCCCCCGCCCCCCCCCAAATCATTGAAATTTTCTGCTGATTTATTCTGGACTGACATACACTTTTTATTTATGCAAATATCGGGGCGTCAGTGGCCGAGTGGTTACGGTCGTTGACTTCAAACCACTTGCCTCTCACCGCTGTGGGTTCTTTGGATTCTTTCATGTAAGGAAGCTATCCAGCTAGCTTACGGAACGTCGGTGGTTCTACTCAGGTGCCCGTTCGTGCCTGAAATAATGCACGGAAGGGCACCTGAGGTCTTCCTCCCCAGTAAAGCTGGAACGTCGTCATATGACCTATACAGTGTCGATGTGACGTAAAACCCAAACAAACAAAAAAATTAAAAAATAATAATATTAATGCAAATACAATGTATCCAAGTCAAAAATTATCATAGAGACTCATAAAATATTTCATTTTCTTTAGAAAACAATGTAGTGTTACTTTCTAAATTAGTTTTTGGGGAGGCTATGCCGACCCAATGTTAATAACTGTCTGTCAAATCTTACTGCCGCGGTAATCAGGTCAAAAAATAGTACCTTGATTTTTTCTAAGCTGACTCATCACTCATCACAGACATTTACAATATGAAAATATTTTCATTCTTTAATTTCATATCTGCAATTTGTAAAGATAATAATTCTCTGAAAAATTCTTGATTTTTGTTTAAATCACTACTCCGTGACGTCATACTGCCGCGGTAATCAGGTCAAAAAATAGTACCTTGATTTTTTCTAAGCTGACTCATCACTCATCACAGACATTTACAATATGAAAATATTTTCATTCTTTAATTTCATATCTGCAATTTGTAAAGATAATAATTCTCTGAAAAATTCTTGATTTTTGTTTAAATCACTACTCCGTGACGTCATACTGCCGCGGTAATCAGGTTTAGGCATACGTACGTCTGTAATAAATAGTTCTGGTATGAAAACCCTTCAAAATAATAACTTTATCCATATTTTTTTAACAAAAAGCATAAATGAAAATTTATAAGTAAATGCTTTAATTCAGTGTCAAATATTCTTTATTATTTTTGATAACAATTTTCCAATTACTACGCAGCGACCAACTGTTTATGACGGGTCATTAACTAGAACGTTGCAACTACGTATTCTCAATATCATGCATGTTCTTTTGTTGTTATAAACTATTAATAGTCCTTAATATTTTTTAAAGACAAATAATTGTAAACTGTCGCTTACATCAGAGACATGGATCATGCTTGCGTGATAACTAAGGAAAACTAACTTATTTGTACACCCCAGGAGGCTGTACGCGGAAAACGCTCATAAACCGTTAAATCATATAGCTGTTTAGTAAATATTTTGCATACATTTAACTAAAAATTCACTGATGGTGATGAACATATATTTTAAAAACATTATATTCTTTAACCATTATCGCCGAAAAAAACTATTTAACTACAAAACCCCTAAGGACCTCCGACAAAATTCCAGCACAACATTACATTTTACATTAGCAAAATAAAAAAAGCAATACTTATATTTTCATCTTACATAATTCATTAATCAAACTTTTAACATAAAAGTATCTTTGGTAATTGACAGATCCCTACTCTGATCTTTATTTGTATAGGAATAAATTTAAACATGTGCTCTTTTGTTTAGGAATATTTTGTAGTGAAAGTCTTATATATTCACTAATCTCATAATTAGAATTAGACAGGTCAGGAATTTATACAAACAGTTGTTTAGTTCACTATGCTCATTTTAATCCCAATAGAAACATTCAAATATTTGTGGTAAAAAACATGACCAAAGTACCTAGTAGTCGTTTACCCGGTGGTGATCCCATTAAACTGATTATAGATTCGAATTGATTAGAAAACACAAATAGAAACATGTGTTTCCGTACAACAAAATCGGAAGTAAAGTGAACAGTTAATTGACAGAAATATGTGGTCAAATTTGTTTTAACAAGGAAATAATTATTTCAGAGAAAGACGCAAAGATCAGTATGACCCCGTATTGTGTAATTAGAAAGTTTATTCAATTTTAGGGCATACATCATAATTTGATAGTCCATTTGTAATAAAATTCAAATTTTCAATACAGATTATGAGATACATAAAAATATTAAAGAATAAGAAGCTTTAATTAAAAAACAAAAACAAAAAAACAAAAACAAAAAAAACCCGCATACATATACAAATTACTTACAGTCGAGCATCAGGAAGTCATTAACATATCTTACGAAACTTTAATTTGAAACCGATATATGCTCGCGCTGAAGTGATAAATGTTTATTTTAAAAATTAAAAAAATATACTTTTATGGTTGTGTTCTAAAAATAATGGGCGGCATAAGAGGAATTTCTTATTCATTTTACAACACTTGAAAAATTACTACAGAAAATGTGTTGTTGTTTTGTTTTCAACAAAAGTGTGTGTGTTTTAATTTTATTTATACTCGGCGCCGGAATAACCATATGTCCGAGATTATAGCATCTGGGACGTCTTTTTCAAGCAGATTCTTCCTGGAAGCCCATTCTTCATTCTTTGGTGGTAAAGGAGACGACAATACCGTCAAGGCATCAACTTTCTGACTGACGACAACAAAAACGGCATCTATTAGCGCCAAACCTCCAGAGTAAGTCACGACAGGTCAACCAATCACCTCTGGTACTTATGATGACTTGACTATGACCTTCCGTGTGCCTTCTCCGCGACGTGCACGCCTCTGGAGGTATTTGGAGAAGTTTCAACAAAAACTTCCAAAACACGCCATTTATAACACCATTCATAGCACTGACGGCTTCGATGTTCTCATCTATTTGCGGGAAATGGTCGACAGGGAAAACCCTACGTAATAACCGCACACCCTGTTAAAAACAGATTTTGCGCAGTATATATTTCAAGCTAGTGAGGTTTAAAAATACACGTAGAATCTATCGATTAACTACCATAAGTTGGTTGAGTGTTGAGTGTTGGCGGTAAAAAAAGAAGATATAACTTCCTGATCAATTTTCACTTAGGTTGATTCAGTTTTGAATAAGCTTTGCAGAGATGTATTTTTTCAAGAAATATTTAGCTTAAATATTATCCAACGCCGTCAGAAATGAAATGGGATTAATTTTCTGAAACGTGATTTTATTCGAGATTTGCTTCTGAAGAAGACAACCTTCTGTCCGTACAGCATGAATGTTAATACTCATCACAAGACAGTATCTTATTGATCTCAATTATGGTACATCTAAACGTGTATAATTTTTATGTTCAATAAAAATGTTGCATCACTTGCAGTTGTTATTATCATTCAATAATATTAAAATGACATAAAATTTATGATGAACAGTCCTAGAATATTTTGATAAGGAACCGTCAGTTGTAAAATGTTATTGTTATCTGATAATGAACAGTCGTCATACTTGCTGGTATGTCATTTATTATTGACAGTTTAGGTTTTTCAAAATTTGCATGATTAACAGTCCGAATGTAGACCTTAATTAAATGTTCTGGAACATTAACAAAATGAATAGTCAACCTCATTAACCATATATATGAATGGTTGAACACAACAGTAAGGATAAATAGCGCAATGTGCATATCTTTTTATTTTGGTAGCATATTTTAAGCAAAAAGAAAAGAAACTATAAGTCTGAAACATTCTCTCATAGCCTCCCCATCAGTACATTCAGTGCTTTGATTTCATTATTATAGACCTTTTTACGACGCGGTCCGTTACTATGAAAATTGACCGGAAGTAGCATTTTATCGCCCATGCGCAATCTGCGTAGGGCAAAAGAGCATAGCCCTAAATAGAAATTTAGTGGACATTCATAGACAATTCCGAGTTAGTTTAAGGTTAAATTTAGAAAATCATATAAAATAGCTTTTAATAGAAACACAAAAGATACTTTTATAGCTTTGTAAAAAAGGCATGGAAAAGACGATTTGATTGTTGAAGAAATCCCCCTTACGATCACGGACCTGATAATTGTTGTAAAAAATGTGGATATATGTATATTAGCAAATAAAGAAGTCAATTTAATTGTTGTTGAAATCGTCTATATAAAACCAAAGAAATTTTATAACATATAAAATCGAGGTTAATTATCATTCTGAAAATAAGTCGGAACAAGTGATAATTAATGCATTTTTAGTTTTCAGTTTACCTTTTTTTATCCTTTATCCGATTGGACTGTGATGTCAAACAGAAATTGTTTAATCACATAAATATATTTAAATAATTTTTCAAACTCTTGAGAAGTTATGATGGGTGGTGAAATAACACATATTTTATCCGGCTCCTCGTAACACATGAAAATGCACGTCACGTATACTAATTGTCACTTCACAAAATTAATAAACATTGATGAGATTGGTATAAATAAAAGTAACTTAAATTACAATTTTCATAATTTTAAGTGATTCACTATGTCATGGTACTATAACGCTCCGGTTGAATGATATTGTAGACTAGCTGGCAAATAACAACCGGTCACGTGCCAATCCCCTGGACACTTACTGCCTTGCCAATCCACTTTCAAAGGAATACCAATTGTGTAATATTATGTAATACATCGGTAATAAAGTCTTTCTTTAACACCCTGCTGTTTCAGTTTAAATTACTGAAGTCATTTAATGATACCTTGAACAGAGGACTTTTGATCATTGAATTATTAGTCCCGCTAATTTTGTATATCTATTAAAATTATCAATTCACGTTTTAAGTACTAACTGCTTTAATTCATCCAAAGTTTTCTGTTTTCTGGGTGTCATAACTTATAATCACGTCTTTTAAAGCCTTCAACTACGCTTAATGTAGTCTTTATTGCGATTTTGCCCTATGCAGAATGCGCATGCGCAAAATGCAACATCGGTTACTATGGAAAAATCGTACTGTAAAAAGGTCTATACTTAAAAATACCCCATTTTCATCCAATCACCTCATGTCCAATTGACTTATACGATTTCCCTGCACTTTTTTCAGCCAATCGCTGGCCGTGTTACAATGCTGCCCAAATCAAAGGAATACACCCCCACCGAGGTTTTTTATAATTCACCTAAAGTGATATACATGTAGTATATAATTCAAAAACAAATAGAAAGTAATATGAATATATTCGAATAACCTGGAAACAAATGCAACCGAGAACTGAAATAGAGAAATGAATACATAGATGAACATCCAACATGTATTTTCCCTTTTTACTATTACCGATTATAGGCTGAAATTATAAAGATCGCCTTTGTTCACCAGAAGCACAGCGATTCGCTTTGATTTAACATATCTTGTGTAGTATTTAAGTATGACCATGGGTCATTATCGTATTTCAGCAAATGCTGGTAAAATATTTGGCAAATTGGCAAAAAAGGGAAAGACAGAAAGAGATAACTGTCTTTCGTCATGATATGTGTAATCATATTTGATTAAAATAAAGTCCACACACGTATTTAATTACCTAATTTCACAAGAAATATGAATGATAAAAAGAAGGTAATCCCAATACATAAAAAGTAATATGTGTATTGTATATATAATTATACATGTATATGTAAATATGATTTTTATTATATTTACGCATGTAAGCTTTGCTTACACGTCTCATATAATTCTGTATAGAATGGCATATGTACTTTTACCAGTTTTATGCATTTTGATAGTGTTGTATATGTTATTAAAAGCTAAGTATCTGACAGACATGTGGTCAAATGAAAATAATGCAAAAGGAATTAATATTTTCGATAACATTTGTTATTTAATGTAATTTCATATGATTGCCGTGTTCAAATAAATAATATAAATACTAATGATCTCAAAGTGGTTACAATGCGTCTGTAGTGTGCTTGAATATAATGTGAAATGTATGTCGGTCAAAAGCTTTACATAGGTTATGTTTTTGTGATATGTTTATATATAAATAAATTTGATTCGATTTGATTTGATACTCATATACATGTAAATACAACTACTTTGGCTAAACTAAACAGCTTCTCACTTCCCTTTGGTGCTCGTCGCTGGCAAATGGCATTGGCAGAATATCTTAAGACATGGAATGGCGAAAAAATACCAGAACTTGAACTTGAAGAGTCGTTTTTCATTCTTTTCCAAACTTTTACAACATTAAAATTTTAGGGCGCCAGGCCGAAAACTTCACAAAAATGATAAAATAAAAAAGGTTTCCTCAAAGCGATTTATTCTTTTTATATATCCTTTAAATAACAAGACTTGTCTTTAGAACTTAATTAAATGCCGTTTTATTGTTGAAATAACATTTCTACAACATTAAAATTTTTGGCCGCCAACTTCACAAAAATGATTAAATAAAAAAATTCTCTCAAAGTGATATTTTTTTTCTTTTTATATATCCTTGAATAACAAGAATTGTCTTAAGAACTTCATTATCTCTCAAAGTGATTTTTTCTTTTTATATACCTTTAAATATCAAGAAAAGTTTTAAGAACTTCATAAAGTCTCGTTTTTATCATATTTATAACATTTTTACAACTGTAAAATTTTCAACTGCCAAAAAGTTCTTGAACAAGATTTTTTTCTTTTAATATTTCTTTTAAATATCAAGAATAGTCTTAAGAACTTCATTATGTCTCGTTTTTATCATATTTATAACATTTCTACAACTGTAAAAATTCCAACTGCCAGGTCGCTGTGAAAAAAAACCTTTCTAAATGTGATATTTTTTCTTTTATATAACCAGGCCGCTTGCTACCACTAGGACGCTGGGCCGCTAGGCCGCCAACTTCACACTCAATTACTATATATCTCGTGCATGAAAGAAACTATTTCTACTCGATAATCTATCCAACAAATCAAGTTAATATTAAAGACCCATGCAAGTAATTACCTTTTACATGAATAGCGTGAATCAAGGAGAGTCATTTCCCATCAGCACCTTGAACCATGCCATGCCGCTATCCATCAGTCCATAACATCAACCGGTTTCCTTCCTTGATATACCTTCACTCTGGAAGTATTACAGCACGATTCGGTTTTCACGAAAGACATAGCTGCATATCAGTAATACTACAAAATAAATAAAACACATGTACGTCTCTGTACACGACTATTTTTTTAAGCTGTGTGTTAAGTTTGTTTTTTGTTTGTTTAACTATTTAACAATAACTTAGTATCTGTATTTAAAATCGAATTGTAAACTTTATTTAGCATATAAAATAATGATAAGTCATGCGAAGATAGCCGAGTCAGGCAGTATTTGTATTGTACTTCTGCATGTATAAAATTTACACACAGACACGTGCTAGCGCCCACGCCATGTGTCGCACATGAAGACTTGAAATAAGCAATCTTTCAATTTTTCATGACCAAAGGCAAAATGTCAGTGGTATTAAACATAAAAAACAACAACATTTGTATATTATATATATCATATCGAACCATGTCACAGACACTTGGAGTATAGACCCCGCCCTTCCCCGCCCCTGAATATAAAAAAACGAAAAGTATTATTTATTACAAGAATTAGTTTCAAAAGTCACCTTATATTGGCAAATATTAAAGAGTCTTCATTAGTTTATGACAAAAAGTTTGCATTATTACTCCGCAAATGGAATGATAGTTCTATACGAGTTTATATCTTGAGCAATAAATTCAGATCAATATTGGTCTTCCTTTCTCACGTTACTAGGCCATTTGATCAGTATAAATATGGTATAAAATTGGCATTATAATGCGTTTTAATTTGCGTTATTACACCTTTTGATTCGCGTTATAACGCCTTTATTCGCGTTATTACGCCTTTTGATTCGCGTTATAATGCCTTTATTCGCGTTACTTTGCCTTTATTTGCGTTGCTACGCCTTTTTTCGCGTTATTACGCCTTTTTATTCGCGTAATTATGCCTTTTGATTCGCGTAATGACGCCTTTATTCGCGTAATAACGCCTTTATTCGCGTTATAACGCCTTTGCATTTTAATTTTTTTTATTTTATATGACACTATTAGGCTTTCGTACATATTGTTCTCTGCTATAGTTAAATAAATCATAACCCTTGGGGTAAAGATTTACACCACTATTGGGGTTTCTTATTTAAGAAATAATATATCCCAAACAGTGATTTTATCGCTGTTGGAGTTCGGATGCGAGGAATTATATCACGAGGGCGTAGCCCGAGTGATATAATGATGCGCATCCGAACGACAGTGATGTTATCCAGCGATAAAATCACCGATTTGGATATAAATTTCGATTCTAACACGACATCAATATATAAATGCCTGATTATGGCGCCGTACCTGATATTAAGCAAAATTGCGCCTGGTTTGTTTAAGTACTTATTTTCAGCGCGTCAGATTTTTTAGTGGTTACGTCACATGTATAATGATGACGTCACATATCTAAATGTAGAACGGCAACAGTGATTTTATTGGATAATAACACACACTTCCGGTTCTTCTATATTCAATTGGCAAAAATGCGGGTCGTGTTAAAATTAATTTGTTAACTTGAATGGAGAAAACATGTGAATCAAAGAGCTTATGCTAGGCATTACTATAGACGTTTACAAAACTAACAGGACTTATGACCCTAAAAGAGGCCACCAGTACAGAGCCAGGTCACACCCATACTTAGTAACCATTTGCTCACTCAGGTATCTTATTTGTAAAAATAGATTAAATATCTAATAGCAATCTCTCAGACTTTGAATGAACAGTTCCAAGTTCACAGCTGAGCAAAGCCATTTCATAAATTTAGCAGGTAAAGGGTGAAATAGGCTAAAGATAAGGTTTAAGAAATACATTACAACTTCAAGTTCAAATAATATTAAAGTAAAATGAATTCCAACACTATTAATAACACTAAATACGACCCAAACATAATTATGAAAGAATATTGCATTAAAACGCACAATCAGTTCATCTCTTTAATCAGTAAAAATGTGCATGTGTAGATACATTTTTTGTAAAATAATCCATTTTTTCAACTGTGTATCGATTATTGATTGACAGAAAAATATTAATGATACATCGATATTGTCTCTATCGATGACAGCTCTAGGTGTAGCCTA
Source organism: Ruditapes philippinarum (assembly GCF_026571515.1). Lineage (NCBI taxonomy): Eukaryota > Metazoa > Mollusca > Bivalvia > Venerida > Veneridae > Ruditapes > Ruditapes philippinarum. The sequence continues at coordinate 21,859 of NW_026860313.1, read as the reverse complement.
CCAGTATTAAAATAACTGATACCGATACAATTGTTTCTTCCGGTAAATAGTCTTCTAACTATGTATGGTGAAGTTTTGATGGGTGATATTAATGCTAAAACACGTACACTTAAAGATTATATTGAATTTGATAAATACATATTGGATACAAACTTTGATGGTATTACTAGACAACTAGAGTCTAGATAGTAATGTTAACAAATTTGGTAACCGTTTGATTAACTTATGCAAGTCCATATATTTATTGATAGCTAATGGTAGATGTGGTAGTGACCTGCTAAAAATACCAGTTTAGTTGATTATGTTTTACTTTCCCCATGTGTTTTTTCCAAATATTGTTGATTTTGTAATTTGCGATTTTGACCCCACTTCATCGGATATTCATAATAGCATTTCTTTTTGTATTAAGTTTGATTCTATTTTATGTTCAACACAAAATAGTTCATGTGTCACTGAGATTCATGACAGTGATGCTACTGTTAAAAAACCCATATGGGATAAAACTGTGAATGATGTGTTTAAAAATAGTTTTGATTTAGACAGTGTTTCTGTATTACAAGTAGAACTCGCAGAATTATTGACAAGTAAAACTTATTGTGATAATGCTATTAATAACTTTACTGAGAAAGTTTCTCAACTATTTTATAATGCTGCTGATAGCTGTCACTTGATTATTGATGTGAAAAATATTGTACAAAAGAGTACTAAAAGACGTAAGAAATCACGTCGGAAAGAGTGGTTTGATGATGATTGTAAAGTAGCAAGAAGAACATACTTGTCAGATAAGAATTATTATAGAAGAAATAAGACTTATACTAACTTCCAATCAATGGTGTCTAGTGGAAAATCTTATAAAAAGATGATAAATAAGAAAATTAAGTCTTATCAAGATAATATTAATAAACGGATACTTGTTTTAAAGTCGTCCGAACCAAAAGCTTTTTGGAGTTTGTTAAATAGATACCGCACTGACAGCAGGGATACTGTAAATAATATTTAAAAAGAAGTCTTTTTTGAACATTTTGTTAAATAAAATGAACCCGATATAGATATTGACATTTTAGATGATTTAGATCTTGAGAATATAAGTTGTAATAATAGCTTCTTAAATGCAGAAATAACTATTGAGGAAATTAAAAAAGTTGTAAAAAAAAATAATAAAAGTCCTTCTGTGTTTGATAATATATTAAATGAATATCTAATAAATGTAAATAATGAATCTGTTTTAAATGTTATTTGTTTATTGCTTAATGTTATTTTGAATTCAGGTATTTTTCCTGATATTTGGAGTCAGGGTATTATTAATCCTATATATAAAAATAAGGGTGACAAATCTGATCCCAACAATTATAGAGGGATAACCATATTAAGTTGTTTTGGCAAATTATTTACCAATATACTAAATAAGAGACTGAATGAGTATTTGAAATGCCACAATTTACTTAACTAAGAACAAGCTGGGTTCCGATCACAATATGGTACCACTTATCACATGTTTTCCTTAAAGATGATAATTGATTATTATTTAAGTTGTAATAAAAGCTTTACTGTGCATTTGTTGACTATATGAATGCATTTGATTCTGTTAATTAATTCCATTTATGGCACAAACTTTTGTCACATAATATTGATGGTAAGTGTCTTGGTATAATCCACAATATGTACAGTAAGGCTAAATCTTGTGTTAAAGTAAACTGTCAGTTGACTAGTTTCTTGGGTGACAAATCTAAATGGATACATTTTGTGAAAGAAACACTTAGTAATCTTGGCATGTCAGAATATTTTCATTTACAGAAGGTAGATAATATTTATCACTTTAAAAATATTGTGAAGTTTAGAGTACAAGATCAATTTTTACAAGATTGGCATAGTACTATTGATACATCCTCTAAGTGTTTAGTGTATCGTACATATAAAAATACTCATTGTTTTGAACAATATCTAGATGTACTTCCTTTTGACATAGGCAAATATTTATGTAAATTTAGAACAATGAATCTCCTATTACCAATTGAAAAAAGGCAGACATTTGGCAATTGATCATGATAATAGGCTCTATTCCTTATGTCCGTAACAAGCTATTGGTGATGAATTTCAATACTTATTTGAATGTTCGTACTTTAATGACATAAGACGTAAATCTCTTCTTCCCAGGTTTTATATTCATCCCAACTTGACAGATTAATGAATAGTTGTGATAAAAAGATTCTACTAAAATTATCTTTATTTTGTAAAAGCATTATGTTAAATTTAAATAATTAATACACTTCTCACTCTCCGTCCCATTTGTTACAATGTAAAATACGTCTTGTATTGAATTCAATACTTGAATTGAACAATATGATCTCCTATTTTGTTTATTTAGCTAGTCATAATTGTATTCTTATATTGTGATATTAGTGATTTTTGACTGTTACTTTTCTGTTTGTTTGTTTGTTTGTTTGTTTGTTTGTTATAACCAGTTGCATATTATATGCCTTGGTTTAATAAAAAATGAAACTGAAAAGTGTTTTTCTTCCATACATAAGGTCTAAGACTTGTTAATTTTTACATCATATCAGATAAGCGTGTTACATGTAATGTTGCAGTCAGCACGCATTGTTTGGTTTCAAACCAGTGCATTTCCACTAAGCTTATCAGTCAGGGTTTAGTCTCCTCGGTATGCCAAATATCATTGCCGTTTTTATCTTCTTTGATATTACACCAATTTGAACCATAGAAATATCGTGAAGTTCATTTTAACCAAATACATTGTATACTAAACAACATCACTACATGTTACTAATGAAATGTATTTTTTAAATGAGAATTTATTACGGAAATCTGATACCTCAATAACGAACATTGTGGCCTCGTTATATGTCGCAACGCCGCTTAATGTCGCACTTGCCGCTGAATGTCGCACCATGTAGGAGCAGTAGTCCAGTGGTAGGACGCGCGCTTAGGGATCGAGAGGTCCCGGGTTCGAACCCCACCAGGGGCACTGCTAATTTCCTTGAGCAAGAAATTTACCTGCGATTGCTTCACTTCACCCAGGTGTAAATGGGTACCTGCGAGGGTGGTATAATTCCGTTGCGCCAAATTGTCGGCTGCATTAAGCGGAGTTAAAAGACTCCCCAGGGAGATTGATAGATAGATACCAGTAGCCCGATGACCAGGGCTAATAGCTGTAAAGTCGGTGAACGTGCGTAAGCATGAAACTTAGACTATAAAATGCAATTACAATTACTTTTTACCATTGCCGCTAAATGTCGCAACCGCCGCTAAATGTCGCAAAATCATTTGCCGTTAAATGTCGCAATGTTAACGTTAAATGTCGCACAAATTTCCCCTATCGTTAAATGTCGCAACACTACCATTAAATGTCGCAAGATGTAATTCTATGTTGAACTCGAGTTTTATAATAATATCAATTAAATCTGCCTACTCAAGACGAATTAAGTCTGTTTGAAAGCGAGTGATTTTATTATATATTGAACTGCGCTACAAGTTATACAACGATAATACTCATGTTATAAATAAATGTATATTGTTTTGTGTTCGATTTTTACCTGATCTTATACAAGTACATATTGATAATTATACAATTGTCTACCATTTGTATGAAACTGCAAAATCAACATTGTTCTGTAAATAGTTTTGTACAAACATGTCTGTAAAATTGGCAAAAGAGACAGCCTAACGACCTGGCTGCCTGAGTTTGCAGAATGATGGCCTAGTAGGCTGAGGAGGCAAATCGTCTCGCAGTCGGAAGAGGAACGACATGGGCCTTAGGAGTTTGCATAACGCCCTAGAAGCCTAACGTCGGCAGCCTAGCATCCTAAGGAGACAACCTGGTATGCGTTAGATAGAATCTGGTACAGAAGTTAACATAGATAAACAAAATCAGTTTTGAAAGCATAAAAAATGTTACTTGCACAAAACAGTTTATGCTTCTATTATATTTGCGTGTTTTTATTTCCATTTTAACGCCAGAAAGGCAGTGCTCATTCATATTGTTTCTTTAATAAATATAAAAAAATGTTTTCTTAACGCATCTGTTCCATGTTTTATTTTGAACAATAAAATTCTTTTAAAATAAATACTCTATAGTGCATATATTTTGTATTTATGGTCATTTGAACTTTATTATCACGTTCTCGACATGCGCATTAGGACACCATAAGAAATCAAAAAAATTTCAAACTCGTGACAAAAAAAACTACGAGCATCAAAGTGGTTACAGATATAATTAATATCGGCGTTACACATGTATAATGTATGTCTTGTGTTTTTTTTTTCCGTAAAAATGTCAGATTAAATTTTATTGAAATATTTAGTTATGAAGCGTAACATATCAAGATTTTCATTACAGCAAAAGCAATCATGTGACAATAAAATATAAAAAGCCTAAATTCTCTGACCAATACGGCTAGCTGTATTCAACCAAATAGCAAGGACAATATGAGCATAACTAATTATTGGTATTCTTATTTAATGATATTTTCCGAGAATCTATCATAGTATAAAGCGACTTGACGAGTAAAATATCACTTGCCATAATGTACAAGCGTAAATAGTGTTTGACAAATGGTAAAATGTACTAAATTGTTTGTACGTTTTCTAACTTTGACACATGCTTACTCAACTGCCGGCATATAATATGATAAAATCTGCTAATCGTGAAATTCGCTGATATCTAACACCCGACAGCGGATCGGCAAACCTGTGAGAGATACTTAATGATCAAGGAGTACTACGCAAGATTTCAAAATGGCCCAAAACACTTCCCATTTCGAATAAGACCAAGCTTGTCTGTCGATTTTCGTGTTGACCGTGCATTTTATACTGTGCATGTTTTTCACGTATTTGTCGTTTCTGTTAAAATGAAATTTTTGTCTTGATATTCAATCAATATTTCAAGTTTGAAATGAATATTTATGATGGTTTTAGGGAAAAAAATATAAAAAGGGAGATAGTTAAGCAAAAATGCCTTTCAAGTTCATCTTAATTCCTTTAGAAATGCATTTTACTTTTATATGAAATAAGTATTTTATGTTTTAAGTGAATATGTTTGAACTTTTTTGAGCAATTAGCCGTAACCAAAAGGTTAATCAAGGCGAAAACATAATCGAAAACTTAACCAAAAAGGTTAACCAACGCCGAAAAGTTTAGCTTTTCATTAATGAAAAAAAATAATTTCTCAAAATCGTTCAATCGGGAGTAAATAAAGTTAGCATTCATTTGGTCACGGAGGCCCCTCATACCATACATGGAAATATTGTGTTAAACAATAGCTGAAAGTAATGCCATATGATATACAAGCATATCAAACATAAAAAACATATCAGTTTCCGCCGCCTAATTCCCTTAATTGTGCCAACATTTTAACAAGTCATAAGTGATTACATTTGGAAACCCGTTGAACATTTCAAAACAAGGCAATGTCAAAACCCAAGTTAACCATTTTTATGGTGTTCTTATAACATATTTACATGTCTACGTCCCCGCGAGGGGTTTGACATTATCGGAAGATAGATAACAAGCGCATGTATATTAATTACAGTAAGAATTTACAGCAACCTGATTAACAAAATCAGCTCCTAACTAACGATACGCTAAAAGTAAACATAAGATTCGAACTTTTATCATGTTGAAATTAACAGTACAATGTATAGTCCGAGCACGATAAACAGAACTTTCGTCATGTCTAAAAATAGAAGCACGGTCCATGAAAAGATTAACATAGGTAAACTACTGGTGATTAACCAAAGTATTTCAATTAAAGATATACAGAATGTATTTGAAGACAACATAATTTCGGCTGACTCTATAGCGTAGTTAGTTGAGCCACCTCTGCTAATGAAATTAGTTGTGGGTTCGAAACCTTGGGGAACTTTTTTCTTTTTTTATTCCATATTCACTTTAAAATACATAAATATCAATTGACAATGTACATATATGAATATATAACTGTAATAACACAAAGACAAAATGACGCGCAAAGCAAAGAACGCGAATATCCCGTGCATAAAATATTTCACATATACATGTATATAACTGATCAAAAGTTTCGTTATTGTCTCTGCTTCAATACTATTCAGACAACATGTTGAAAAATGTTGAGCCTCGACAAATTATAAAAAACGTTTTTTATTTTTTTTCGGCGAGAGAAAGATACAGGAGAGTTGGCGATTCCTCTTACTGCGCCATACGACAGAACTGCAGATACCTGCGGAGTCAGCATATCTACTGTCAGACGTTATGTCAAAGCAGGACCACAGCTGCCAAAGAAAACCCGTACAGATGTATTGATGCTTGACGATTTCAAGCTCTGTACCATCCGTCGCTCTGTATATACCATGTACAGTTCAAAAAAGTTTCTTCCAACCCTAAGTAACATCGGTAAGGAGCTCGAGACATAAATGAATATAAACATTTCAAAAACTCAGTTTCGTACGGTTCTGAAGTCTCTAGACTTCCGCTATAGACGATGCAACAGTAACAGGAAGCTGTGGATGAGATGTTAAGGGCTCATGGACATAGCTCTATCCGACTGCCGCCATATCATGCAGAGCTTAACCCGATTGAACTCATATGACAAAGCTCAAAGGATATGTTGGTCGGAAGAACTTGAACTTTCGGATATCAGATGTACAAGACCTTGTTACCGAAGCTGAAGCATCCATAACATCTGAGCATTGGGCCGAGTGCTGTAGCCATGTGGAAAAGATAGAAGCAGAGTATTGGAGTAGTGAAAACATCCAATACTGTCGTCATTTCATTTTCCAACGATAGCAGCATCAGTGATAGTAGTAAAGGGGTCTCTTTGGCATCACGACTGCGCATGCGCGGCGGCCATTTTGTTTTCTTTAAATAGTAACTCATTTGCATATAAGAAATGACCTCACTACACATGCGCGGGGTCGTGTTGAATAACAGATGCGCGGCGTCCATTTTTGGATTCTATTTTAAGAATGACATCATCACGTTATAAATAGAAATAAAAATATATCTCCCGGAAGTATACAGAGCTGACTTGTCTACACGATTTAGGGCGTGGTCGCGCACATTGAAGGTTAGGTGCTAAGCCCTAAACGGAGAGATGAAAAGATAATACAGAGAAATAAATTTTATTTTATTATCAAAACTTATCAAACAGTATAACAATAAGTGAATAAATTGTTGAACAATATTAGTGAAAAAATAATTATAACATGTCAAAATAAATTACAGATAAAAAGAACTATATACGAAATATATTTAAATATCATATAGATTTATCCATACACGGATTGAATTTATATAAAAAATGAACTATATTGATGTAAAAATAAATATATAAAACGAAATATTCATTTTATTTAAACTAAAACATTAAACAATGTATAAAATAAATACATTTTACCTGAAAATAATACTTTTGTTGACGATGTTTCCTGCTAGACGTCCAGTTATAAAATGACTGCAATCATATATGTAATTGTACTTATTGCGCATGCTCGGACCTGTTTTTACAATCGACATCATACATTATATTTAGATCACGTCACGAGTGCACCGAACGTGATCGTAGTCACAGTGTCTGGCGTCTATTTATTTAGGGACGGATATGCGGACAATGATCCATTCAACTGTCAAAGTTAATCTCTTTAAAGTCGCCTCAATGTCTGGCGTGTGTTTATTTAGGGACGGATACACTAACAATGGCCTATTCAACTGTTAAAGTTAATCCCCTTAAAGTCGCCACAATGTAGGCGTGTGTTTATTTAGGGACGGATACACTAACAAAGGACTATTGAGATTCCAAGTTTATCCCTTTAAAGTTGCCAAGGACGGATGGTTTAACAATAATGTTAAAAATAAACCTTTACAAGGAGTCACCTATATATATATAACGTGTTTGATGGTGTATTTATCTAAAATAAGCAATGATGTTCTATTCTAAAAATAACTTCCAATAAAAACGTTTTTTAGACAGCCAATTAAATGCATAAGAAAGTGACCAATCAGGAGAGACCTCTGTTGTATATAAGACAGTGAGACACTAACACTGGTCATAAGAGTTCTGATACTCGACCAATAAACATGACTAGCTACAGATGCAAGTTCAGTATCGGTAATCAAAGATATGTACAAGTTTAATGAATGGAAAGGCGAGCTGAGAGTCGATATTAGAGAATGGCAGAATGACAAACCAACAAAAAAGGGCATCAGCTTAACGTTAATGCGATGGAAAAACCTGGTAGATCAGTTAGAATATGTGGACAGGGCTTTACAAAACAAGCAAAGCTATAGGACCCACGTTGGAGGAAATGTCTATTGTAACATCACCGACAACAGCGTATGTGTAGACATTAGACAGTACTGGAAGCCAGAACAGGAAATAGTACCAACTAAAAAGGGTATATGTTTAAGACCCAAAGAGTATTCCTGTTTAAAGGAACTGGTTGCAGAGATAGGACGAGTGTTACCTGAATTGGATGCAGTGGTGCCCTGTTATTTACAAAGTGATCCACATGAACCAGATTGGAGCTTTACAATGCCCAGAATGCAACTCCAATGATTGTGGAAACTGGTAAAATAACGTGACTGTAAATAGCAATGACAAAAGTACTATAAATAGATCGATAACCTCATTCTAAAAATAACATCCAATCAGAAATCAAACCATGTGTATATAAATGAATACCCCACGAAGCTTTGACATACACAAACTGAACGTCACTGACTGCACACCACTCAACAAAAATATGGAATAGTACGAATATAGACTGAAGACGTTTGAAACCTATCCGAAACAAATGTTACCAGATAAATATCAGTTAGCAAGTGTGGGATTGTATTATAGCAGAAAATTAGACGTGTGCGAGTGTTTCAGATGTCACATTAAATTGAGTGACTGGGTAAGATCAGACAACGGTTTGAGAGAACAAAAACCGACCCCAATAGCGAATTTGGCGCGTTTGTATCAACAACTAGGCCGACACCTTGCGGCTTTGGAGGATTCAGTTCAACTACAACTGGAGCAAATTTGTTTGTCAATAATAAGGCTATCACGACCCACCAGACGCATTGAATATGTTAACACTTGTCTGTATGGTTTGGATATGGCTGAGACACTATCAAGTGAGACGAAAATATCGCAAAGCTACAGAACATTTACTCGACATTTTGGAACGCTATATAGAAGACACCAGAACACATACTTTATACTTCACTGTATTGTAATATGTTTTGGATAAATTTGTTATGATTTTGTAAGAATGTGTATTTGTATTTGTTGTCAATTAACATGTCTAACTGGAAACAATATTTGTCTTCTTTGTATTTTGACACATCCAACCCAGCAAGCTATTCAGGTGTAGAAAAATTGTACCAATATATCAAGTCTGAGGGAAATTTAAAAATCGGGAGGCATAAAATCCGAAAATGGCTTCAAAGTCAGCAGGCCTATTCCCTAACTAGAGGAGCCAAAAGGAAGTTTCCTCGATCACGCGTCATTGTAGAAGGGATAGATAGTCAATGGGATATGGACTTGATGGATATGGTTGACTTGGCCAAACATAATGACGGTTATAAATACGTTTTAGTGACAATAGATATTTTCTCTCGCTTTGGCTATTGTGAACCTATCAAAACCAAAAAAGGAGGTGATGTTGTTAATGCATTAGAGTGAATTTTATCCGGTCCTAGAAAACCAAATACGGTGAGAACAGACAGAGGCATGGAGTTTAGAAGCAAAGAGGTTAATAAATATCTTCAGCACATGGACATTCGTCATTTCTACACTTTAAATACGGAGACAAAAGCGAACTTTGCGGAGATATGTATCAAGACACTAAAGCATAAACTGTTTAGATATATGATAAAAAACAGAACCCAACGTTACGTTGACGTGCTCAGGAATATTGTACTTTCGTATAACTCAACTATACATAGAAGTCTCGGCGATAAACCAATAAACATTACAAAAGAGTCAGAAGGAGAAAGCAGACTTCAGCAGTACTTACTTAGGACCAAAGGCAGGCCAACCAACAACAGGATCAGACATTACAAGTTCAAAGTAGGTCAGACAGTACGAGTATCGCACGTGAAAAGCGTGTTTGACAGAGAGTACTCTCAGAAGTGGACTGGCGAAATATTCAAAATCAAAAGCCGTTTCAAACGAGACAATGTATGCGTATATACCTTAATAGACTGGGCCAATGAAGAGAAAATTGATGGCACGTTTTACGAACAAGAATTACAGGCAGTTAGTGTGGACGAAAATACAGAATACCACGTTGAAAAAATATTAAAGAAAAGGACGCGAAACAAACGAAAGGAAGTACTAGTACGTTGGTTGCATTGGCCTAAGAAATTTGATAGCTGGATCCCAGAAAAGGACCTGACACAGTACTCTTAAGTCACGTGATCATTTTTGTATATAAAACAGATTTTACCCCCCCAAAAAATTGTCATTAATGATTTTTGGAGTTTTTTGAGACTTAACTTTTAAAATGTTTTAAATTACCAAAGTTGTGTGCAGGGTCAAACCCCTCATTTCAGGGGTAAATCGTAAGAAGGTTGAGGAGGGCCCAAAAAAGCGTAAAAGGGGGCCCCAAAAAGCGAAAGGGAAGGGGCACCGAAAACCCCCCCTACAAATCATCCCAAGGGAAAGAGCCCAAAATTTCCAAAATTTTTCAATTTTTAAAAATGGAAGATTTCTTTCCAGGAAGAACTGTCTTTGTTGTTAAAACCCCCTGGGGGAAAACACGTCATTATTTTTCGAGAAAAATTGATAAAAAAAACCGTCCATAAATCAAGAAACAACGCCCCGGCCCTCAAATTTTTAATAAAACCGGGTTTTCATACATAAAGGCTACTTGGATCAAAAAAAGAAGCTTTGCTCAACTTAAAAGTAAAAAAAATTAGTTCCAGGGGGAAACGGTTTTGGCATTTAAGACGGGGCGAAGTATTTGGGCCCCACCCAATTTCCATTAACACCATTTGGGTAAAATTCGATGTATCTCTTCAACAAACGCCTTTATTTCACACGGGAAAATCAATTATCTCTCAAAAGCGAAACATTGACACGATATTACATTTCCAATAAAAAAATACGAAAATTTTAAACCTACTGCCATCAGCTTTCTATAAAAAAATAGGGGAAAGACGTTGGTCCCCAAAATTAAATGGTAAAAAAGGGGGGAAAGGTAATTTTGGATTTTATTTTTTCAGAAAACAACCTTACAAAAGGGGTAGAAAAATTTTTTAAAATGGAAGGACCATTAACATTGATTTGTTTCAACAGTCAAAAAGCTTTACGGATTAAGGGGGACCCTTTCTGTAGGTTTTAAAATTTCCATCCTCCCAGAAAACCCTTTTTTAGACTAAAAACCCGACACCTTTTAAATTTTCCCCGATTATCAAAGGGGGAAAAAAAATTTAAAAGGGCTTTTTTTTTAAATTTAGTATTCAGGTTTAACCCAGTAGCGTACTTATAGCCCCGAAACTTATTAAAAGACACACCGCCTTTATCCCCTTTAATTACGCACAGAGATAAAACGACAGCTTTTCCCAAACGGGTCTTTTCAGTTACATGCCAGAAAATTTTTTTTCCCAAGGGAAAATTAGTCCCATTTAAACAAAATTGAAAGGCCCTTTTTCGAGTGCAGCTTTTTAATTTGGGAAAATTTTACCCAAAAATTCCTTTTAAACCCTTAAACATTACAACTGCAGCTTCGTAGGACCTTTTGGGGATGGACAGTTTTTAAACCTAGTAAAAACCGATGAAACCCAAAATTTATACGGCTAAATCAGTATTTTGGGAGTGTTTACGGGAACATTAAAACTCTTTTAACGAAAGGGGATTTTTAAACTTTTCCCAAAACAAGTATTATAAAAAAAGGGGTACTGCTTATATGCCCTAAATTTTTTGGAACCCCTACAAATTCATTTTAACCCCGAAAAGGAAGGGTTTATTGTGGGGGTAGAAACTAAAAGTTTGGGGCAGGGCTTTCCCTTTGAAGTTTTCAAAACTAAATTTATGTATGGCCAAACCCTTCCGGGAAGTACTCAATATTGAAAAAGGGCGGGGCCCGTCCACGTAAAAAATTGAATAATTTAGAACGGGAAAACCTTTTTACTTAAAAGGAATCCCCCAATCCAGGTTTTGCCCCTGCTAATAAAATTACGAAAAACAAAAAAAGGAAAATTCGAAATTCCCAAATTTACAGACACGAGAAATTTAACTAGGGAAACCCCATTGGTTCCCTTTTTATTTTCCAAGCCCAAGGACCTACATTTTTTATTCTTTTCGGAAACTTTCCCCAAGGGGGGATAAAAATTGGGGGTTTTAAAACTGTATTGAAAAACCAATTTTTTTGGGAGGGTTTGTGTGATGCCAAATTAAAGGACATTAATTCGGGAATACCTGGGATTTGTATTGTGTATTTTAATATCAAAAACAGATGTTTAAAAAAGGAAACTTAAAAGAAAAAATTGGGTAAACCCCTTTTTTTTGGGGTATAATAACAAGGGGAATGATATTAAATTATGTTAGAAATTTGTAAAAAAAAACCCAAACACAAAAAATGTATTTATTTTGTATTTTTTTTTTGGTATGTATAAAATTAAATAAAAAAAGAAAGGCATTGTCTTTGTTTTTTCTTTAATAAATCAAGTGTTGGGGTTTTGTAAAAATTTTTTAAGGTTTTTTGGGGTTTTCCCTTTAAACACTTTTTTGTTTTTCTTTTCCAGGGGTTGGGCCCCAAGTGGCGGGGCAAAGGGAAAACTTTAGGGGGGGTAATAAGTCGGGTTTTAAATTTTTTATTTCCCTCCAAACCCTTTGGGGACTAGACGGGTAGTTTTGCCGCTGTTTACTTTTTCGTTAAGGGAAACCAAGAAAAAAAAATTTTTTCCATTATTGTAGTAAAAAGGTTTTCCAAAACCCTTTAAGGTTTTTTTTCCCCAAAAATAAAAATTTTTTGGGTTTCTCGGGTTTTCCCCGGGAAATAGCTTTTTTTTTTTCTTTTGAAAAATCCCAATTTTTTTGGGGTTTCCCCCCAAGAAATTTAAAATAAAAACCGTTTATGTGGGGTTTAAAAAAAAGGATTTTTAAATTTAAACGTAAATTTTTTTATCGTGAATCGAAAGAATGTTGAAAGGCGATTTGAGCTAGCACTTTCAGCGGGGTTTTTTTCGGGGACTGTTTTAAAAAAATGCTTTCCTTTGGGTCATTTTGGTATTTGCCCACTGTAAATTTCCCCAAAAGGGCTTTGGGCTGTTTGATGAGTTCAACCATAATTATTTTTCTTTACAATTTTTGGGTATTTGGCTTCTTAGGGGTTAATTTGTGGGACTATAGGGTCCCCTCGGAAAAATTTAAAAGTTCGAAATGTTTTTTTCCCTTTAAAGCTTGGCTATGTCTCCAAAAAGTAGCCCGTGTTTTGTTTAAAAGGGCGCCCTTTAAATAGGGCCTTTTAAAAACTTTAAACTTTTACCGGGATAAAACCCTCCCGGGCCCCCAATTTTCCCCCCTGATAGAAAACCCTTAAAATTTTTTCCAATTAAAAACCCCAAATTTTCCCCAATGTATTTAAGGCAATTTTTTTCTGGCATGTTTTTCCCTTTTCCCTGGAATACAATTTTGCGTGATAAGTATGACAGAAAAACTTTTCCCTTTGTGCTCCTTTGCGTGAAAAAAAGGGCCCCAAAAAATTCTTTTTTTTTTCATAATTTTTCGGGGGTAAGATCTTTCAACGTAATCAGTTTATGTCCTTTTGGGTTTTGGGGTAAAATTTGCACCCCAGTTCCCACTTTTGGAACCCCTTGTTTACTAAAAAAAGGGTTTTGGAATGGATTTTTCCCCAAATCTCATAAAATAAACCCCTGTTTAAAATTCCATAAAAAAATAAAAGGGATGTGTGTTGGGGGGGGTCGAAAGAATAACATACCTTCACTTTTTTTGAAAAAAATTTGTAAAAACCCTTTTGCTTTTTTTTCCGCTTCCTGCCCGGACCACTTATCCCAATCGGAGAAATTGGTTTTCAAAATTTGGGGAAATGCTTCATTATTTTTTTAAGTTTGGACGGGGAAAGGGCGTATCCGTTTACAGTTTACTTTTTTTGACTTATCCCCCAATTTCTGCTAGCAACCTTTTTTGGAGAAAGAAAAAAGGGGAGGAAATTTGTTTAATTTAAAGGTGGGAAAAATGATAAATTTGGCAAAATAGACAATTTTCAACCTGGGGAACTTCGTGTCCAAAAAAATTTTTTTGGGCCCCCAAAGGGGTCTTTTTAAGGGGAAACCTGTTTTTTTGGTCTTCTTTTAGGGGTGGGGGAAAACGTATAAAATTTTTCCCTTTCCCTGGTGTGGATTTTCCCTGTAGGTTCATATTTTAAAAGTTTTTATACCGAAAAATAAAATACAAAAACTTTAAATATTCTTACATATTTTTAAATTAAATTATATCATTTTTAAAAAACCCCAACGTGACAAAAAACAAAAAAGGGTTTAAATGAAAAAAAGGGAAAAACAAAAAACAAAAATTGGGAAACGCTATTTGAAAAAAACCCTGAAACGTTTAGGGGAAAAAAAAAACTAAAACGCTAGTGACAAAAAACTGAAAGGGTTTAGTGAAAAAAATTTAAAACGCTATTTGAAAAAAAAATTTAAAACGCACCCTAGGGGAAATTACATGTAAACGTGAAAAAATGAAACGCTAGTAAACAAAAACTGAAAGGGCTAGTGACAAAAAAATTAAACGCTAGTGACAAAAACTGCAACATATTTTGAAAAAAATTGAAATGCTAATTAAAAATGCAAATCTTTTTACTTTTAAATTTTACCCTAAACCCGTAGGGTTACAGAAAAAAATATTGTTCAAATTTTCTCCCCGGTTTGGGTATCCCACCATCGGTAATTTTTTCTTTTTTCTCTATTATAAAAATTTTCCCTTTTTCCCTTTTAAATTCTACTTTTTTTAAACTGGGGTTGGTTAAAATTTAAATACTTTTATAAACTTTCTCCTTTCTGTAACTATTTTTTTTTCACATTTTTCAAAGTTGATAAGTTGTTTTTTATAATTTAATGTAAAACCCCCTTTCTTTTCAAGTTTCGTTTTTTTTTATTTAAATTTTTTAAAACATAATTTTTTGGACCACCCGACACAAAATTTTAACCCAAAGTGCTCCCCTCCACTCAGCTCATCCGTGAGTTCACCCAAAATAAACTCCTAAAGGCTGGAAACCAAAAAACTGTCCAGGGGGGAAATCACATAAAATGGAACGGGGTGTCTATCGTAATAACAACACTCCCCTCTATCGAGCTTTTCGAGCAAAACCCGTAGAGGGTTTTTGTTTTTGCCCAGCTTGTATGTAAAAATGTAGACTAAAATTATGTTCGTTTTTTTTTATCTTCGGGGTTTGTTCCCGTCTTTTTTTAAAATTGCCCATTTTTTGAATCATATCATTTCCCGTTTGGGAAAATTCAGAGGTTTTTTCGTCGGAAACGGCAAACAACTGAAAGAAAAGGTTGGGCCCGGAAGGGTTTGTTGGGAAAAAACTCTGTCTGGCGCATAAATTTAGTCTCTGACCAAAAAAGCCCCAAAAACTTTTTTGAGGAATTAATTTAAAAACCAGAATTCAAACCCGGGGTTCTTCGGGGATGTTTTGCCCGATTTCCAAAAGGAAAAAACCCCTTTCTGTAAGTTAAAGGACCAAAATAATTTGTCATTTTCTTGCTTCATTGTGGGACCAAGGGGCAGGAGAACCGCTTTTTCCTTTTTGCTTTAAAATTTTAAAAAAAAAAGTGTTTAAAGTAAATTTTGGCAAAAAGTCCCCCCGATCTTTGGTTTTTTTGGGTTTTATATTGTGTGGGTTCTTTTTCCCAGTGGGATAAATTTTGTAAAAACTTTTTTTAATTGATAAACCTAATCTAACGGGCCGGGTTTATAATCTCCGGAGTGCACCACGTTTCCAGTCAACATCCTTTTTTTTTGTTCAGAACACTTTGCCAAAAGGTTTTTTAAATTCTCAGTATCCGCGCAGGTTTACATTTTGAGGGAATTTCAACTTTTTAAAATTTTAGCGAAAACGGTAAACACGGGGGATTTGGGATAAATCCTCCCCAGGTGGAGTATTTTAAACCCTTTGCTTTTACCAAAATAGTTTTGAATTTTTCTTTTTTAATTCCCTTTTTTTTATGATGGAAAGGATTGGAAACCTTAAAAGGGATAAATTGACAATAATTTTTCACCCCTGGATCCAAAACTTTGGAAACAAAGTACTTGAAAAATTTTTTCCGTTTTTTTTGGCTTTTGTTTAAAAAAGTTGACTGGCATTGGGGGGCGGGCCCCCCAAAAAAACTTTCCCCCCGGGTCCTAAAACCTTTTCAATTATAAAAATAAAGCCTTTCTAAAGAAATTGTTTCAGTTTAGTATTTTGAATCTTTTTTTTTTTGAATTATGGTTTCCCAAAAGCAAACGTTTTTTCAAAGGCCCAAAATGTTTTAATGTAAGCTTTCTTTTTCAAAATTTTTAACGAATTTCAAATTTTTAATTTTATGAAAGGGTTTGGGGAGTGGGGGCCGGGTTTTTTCTCGGTTATTTTGTTAAAACAAAACAAGGCAACCATGGGAAAAAAACAACCATTTGGGACTTCAAAAGGCCCGTTTGTTTCTTCACGGAACCGTCTTTAAATTTTTAACGTGTTCCCGGTTAAAAAATTTTTCTCCCCTTTTTTAAAAACATGCTGAATTTTGCGTTTTCTGTTAAAGGGCCCCCCATTATAACCATTGTATGGACGCTTCGCTATATTGATCATTATAAACCCCTAGGAGGAAAATTTCGCTTGGGTGTCCTTACAAATTCCTGTTTTCAGTTACTTTCTTAACCCCTGAGTTTGGTTTCGGGGGATCCATTCGTTTCCGCGCAACAAAATAAAAAACTTTCCCGGGCTATTTTAAATTTTTAAGGTTTTCCAATCAAAACCCCTGCCCTTAATTTTAAAATTTTCATTCCCTTTTTCTAAAAATTTTTTCTAAAGAAAAATTCAATTTCAAAAAGGAAACTAAAGGTCAGGAAACGAAACGAAACCACGGCTCCGACCCACGTTTTTTTTTTTTCTTTTCCTTTTTTGTTTCCTTTTCCTTTTTCTTTCGCCCGTAAACACTCATTAACAACTCTCCTTAAAATTTTAAACACGCTTGTTTTTAAAAATTTTTACGTCACCCTACAATAAAATCTAATATTTCTTTTCTTTAAAATCAAAACCCCGTCGTCCTTTTCCTCACTCACCACACTAACAATTCAGCTCTCTCTTTCTCACTATAAAGTCTGACCATAAGCTGAGCAAATTGGGGACGGGCCTACATAATTCTGATTCTCGCTGTATTAAAGGGAATGGTGGGGAAAACCCAACCTTTTTTTTAATTCGGTTTTAATCCCAAAAGCTTTTAGGAGGGCCGGGGAAAAATTTCCCTGGGTAAAAAAATTTAAACTGTTAATTTTACTTTGATATGTAAAAACTGACTTTTTATGTAATAAACATAATTTTGGGGGCCACTTTTAGAATAATCTTTTGTCCCCGGACTCATGGATTGGGGCTATTAAGTAAATCCCAACAAAAAAAAATAGCCGTCCCAACCTTTCAATATTAAGAGCAAAAATAAATTTTAAAAAATTCGTTTATGAAAAGGGGAAAAAAACCAAAATTTGCCAAATTTTTCTGCAGTGTTCCCGGGCCCCTTTTGAAAAGTGACTTTCTTGGAATCCCCCAAATTTTACCCGGACACCGGGGCCTGGGGTCTTCAAATTTTCAAGTTTGGGTCAGAGTTGATCCCCATTCCCTCGCCAAACCCCGGTACCCGCATTTTTTAAAATAAAGAATTTGGGGGTCAAGGGTTTTTTCCGGGTAAACATTTAAAATTAACTAAATGTGCTACTGAAATTTGGGACGAAAGATTTTGGGTTTTCCCCCACCAAGATGGTTTCCCGTTGGGGTTTACATTTAGAGCAAAAAATTTAATTACCTGTTTTTTGTTTTTACAGTCTTATCAAAACCTTTTCTTTCTCGCCCCTTCCATTTTACCACTCGGACACTTTATTTTTGGGCTAAAAAATTTTAAAATTTAAAAAAAAAAATTTAGAATTGTAATTTTTCCCTTTGGGTGGTGTTTGGGTTTTTAGATAACTAAATGTCCTTCCCCTTTTACATATTGTTTTGCATGAAAGTACAACAAAGGTTTTTTCCCCCCGCACTTTTATTTCCCCCTTTTTCCTTTTTTTTTCCCCGGGTTTTTAATACTTTATAAAAGGGTTAAGGGACACTTTCCCCAAAATTTTTGAAAACTGGTTTAAAAGTCCAATTTTGGGGGTTTTCCCTTTTTTTATTTTTTTCCCTTTTTGTTGTATTTGGTTTCTTGGGGTTTTTTGTTGTTTAAAACATTTGTCTAATTTTGGGCAAAGGGCATTTTAACAAAACTTTTTTCACTTGACTGTTTTTGTCCGTTTCTAGACAGCTGTCCGTCTTAACAAAAGATTAAAAAAAGGAAAGGTTTTCACACTGGGGGTCGTTTTTTCGGGGTTTTTTTAGTGTTTGAGGCATTGATCGCAGAAAATACATTGCGCTGAAGAAGCCAAAAAAAGTAACTTTTGTTTTTGGGGGTTTAATTTTTGGGTGAAAAGGGTTCGTCGTCCCGAAAGGGTTTTAGGTAAATACATTTTACCCCGGTCCTGACTAAAGGGGTGGTAAAAGGAAAATTTGTTACCTATCTGGGGCTGACTACCAAAACACGCCCCCATTTTCCCAAAAACTTCTTCAAAAAAGGCCCCCTAAAAAATCAAATTTAGCTAGCGGGAAAGATCTAAAGGTAAATCCCGGGTTTGTTGGGCCCTTTTTGGCAAACCCCTTTGTTGTCTTTTGTTTTGTCTCTCTTTTTTTGATCGTATATTTTTTTAAAAAGCTTTTCTTGACACTTTGCCGCGGGGTTTTTAGTATAAGCTGTTTTATTAGACTTCTTTTGACGGTTTTTAGCAATTTCTTTCCATTTTTCTGACGTACATTTATTTAATTTAGCCCAACTCACCCCGATCGCTCTCGCCATACACAGTTGGTCATCATTTTCAATGGTCAAATATAGAGGGTTTTTAAAATTTAACAATTGCTCTTTTTTCCTTTTTTCGGGGGTAATTTTTTCGGGCCCTTCTCCTCCTTTTGGTAAAAACCTAGTTTCCTATGGGAGATGTAAAAAGCTTTCATCAATGGATAAGTTTTGATTGCTGTTGAGTACTTTTTCAATTATTTCCATAATTTTATTGGCGTCCAACTGGTCCAAGGGCTGAAGCGGAACAATGATAGGGTCGTGTAATCCTTGGTGATGAATGACGACCCGGCCCAAATCGTTCCCCGCCAAATTGCCGCGGGCTTCTCCAACACTTTTTTTTAAAAAAATTTTTCGTGAACCCCTTGTCTAACTGTAGCCGGAGGCCTAATTGCTGTTCGTCCAAACTTCCCCCCCTTGATAAGTCCGGTCCCCCCCCCGTTTTGTTTTGTTTTTGATTTTTTTTGATTAACAAGTGCCTCGGGGTTTCTCTTGAAAACTTTTTTAGTATCATCCCACCCCCCTCATAACTGACAAATGAGGGCTCCCCTCCCTCGTTTACACAGGCAGTTGCCACCTTTTAGCCATTTTCTTACAAATAAAAATGGCTTTTCACTGCACCCCTTCAAATTTCCCCTTCTCTCTTACATCTCTAACGCCCTATAAAAAATTGATATGTCTTTTGTTTTAAAGTGCCTAAACTTCAAGTAACTTTTTTAGTTCTTTTCAAAAAAAGTTTTCTCCATATTTTGGGGGTTACTTTTGCTGAAATAATGAAACCGCACCCCTGGGGGAAACTTGTAACCCACGTCGCCGCAAAAATTTATCAGCTCACTGCGTGGTAAACGTATTCACGAAATTCAAAAATGTTCCATATTACTGGTATAAATTTTAAAATTAGAAAAGACAATGTGGGCTCATGACATTCTTTATACTCTTCAGTAGCGAAAAGTCCGTCTTTTTTTAGTAAGAACCACGTTTCCATTTTGTTGGGTAATTCGTCTTTTGTAAATAGAAGCTAAACATAGTGAAACTTTAAGGGGAAATTAATTTCACTTTTCAATAGGCCTTGTTAGTGTTTCCCCTCCCTAAATAAATAAAGCCAGACCAAGTGGCAAATTTAAGGGGATTTAATTTGACAGTTGAATGGACCATTTTAGTTTTTTCCGTCCCTAAAAAACACACCCCAAAGACATTGGGGCCCGACTTTAAAAGGGGATTAAAACTTTAAACATGTTTATCTTTTCTAATTGTGGAAACATTTTCATCCCTTTAAATAAAATAAACGCCTGACAATGTGACTATGATCACGGTTTCGATGCACTCGTGACCAACTCCTAATCTAAATATAACTTATAATGTCCGCTTGTAAAAACAAGTCCAAGCATGGCGCAATAAGTACAATTACATATCTGATTGGAGTCATTTTATAACTGGACGTCTAGCAGGAAACATCGTCAACAAAAGAAATTGATTTTTCAGGTAAAATGTATTAAATTTTATACATGTTTTAATGTTTAAATTTTAAATGAAATGAATAATTTTTCGTTTTATATTTTTTTTTGCATCAATATAGTTCCGTTTTAATTCAATCCTTGTAGGATAAATCTATATGATATTTAAATATATTTTCGTATGATAGTTCTTTTTTACTGTAATTTATTTTGACATGTTATAAGTATTTTTTCACTCATATTGTTCAACAATTTATTTACTTATACTGTTTGATAAGTTTTGATAATAAAATAAAATTGATTTCTCTGTAATATCTTGTCATCTCTCCGTTTAGGGCTTAGCACCTGACCCTCAATGTGCGCGACCACGCCCTAAATCGTGTATACAAGTCAGCTCTGTATACTTCCGGGAGATATATTTTATTCACGTTTCTATTTATAATAAGATGATGTTATTCCAAAATGGCCGATGCGCATCTGTTATTCAACCTGGCGCCGCGCATGTGTAGTGAGGTCATTTCTTCTATGCAAATTAGATACTATTAATATAAAACAAAATGGCCGCCGCGCATGCGCAGTCGTGACGCTAAAGAGACCCCTATACTTCTGCACGCGTTGAATAAAATTATATTATGCGAGCCTCTGAACTTACACGAATTTAATATTCTATTTATCACATACCCAAAATAAAGACCGTTTAAAATGAAATAAGAGTCATTTTTCATTGACGCGCCTATAGTTTAACGCTAACATTAAGCGTGTCTTTACACCATGTTTGTATAACGCTAATGACGTCACGTCAAAATATATGCTCAGCCATGCAATACTATGTTTACGGAGTCGCAAAATCGGCACGGGTGTGTGATAATAGCCGATCTTAAATCATATCATTTTCCTATATCATAATATCATTCCATATCTCATCTTATAAACGTATCATATCATATCATAATTGTATATTACATTGTTGTATTTTTTTCAATAACAAATAATTTCTGACAGAAATAAAATCTGACATAGAAAACTGGAACAAGTACACATGTTTTTGTTTTTCTTTATTTGTTTTTAATGGCTACCTCACAATAAATTGGGCTGATTATGTGTACAACACTGTACTTTATCATCATTAATACATGATAATTTTATCACAGGGAACTTATTAATATCCGATGTGTGATTATTATGTACACTGATCAATTTTTAAACCATTTCCAGCTTATTTTGTAAAATGATTTTGATATTGAATAGTTTAAAAAGCTTTAAATATCAAATATCAGAAAATCTAATTCGGCCATAAAATGCCCGGGAGTGCCCCGGCTAGCCTAACTCTAAATTTTGTG
>NW_026860312.1:0-20805 GCF_026571515.1 Ruditapes philippinarum | reverse complement strand
TCAAAAAATACTTCAGCATTCCCATATCCGCTATTAAGACATTACATGTATATGCAAAATATTGTGTGGGATAATTATTTCACACAATCTGTTGATACATTAAGATAATGTGGTCACATGATGTCAACAAAGGCAAGCTGATGACACATTATGCAGTCTTATGATGGTGAGTTTGATAATTTTAAATCATCTCAATAGTTGAAATGATAAAGATAAACAAGAGGGCCATGATGGCCCTGAGGTCGCTCACCTGTATATAGCCCCCCCCCCCCCACACCCATAAGAAGATGTTTCATGCTAAACATCTAAGCTCTAGCTCATTGGGCTTTTAAAAGAAGATTTTTTAAAGTTTTTACTATACACATATAGTTAAAAACAATGACACCCCTGGGGCGGGGCCAGTTTTGACCCCAAGGCTTTTATTTGAACAAACTTTGTTGACACTTCGTCGCTTGAAAAACGTTTTGTTCTAAGTGCCAATTTGTTGTTTTTGAGAAAAAAGCATTTAAAGATTTAGAATTGCATAACTTTTTTATTTATTGTCGGATTTTGACAATTTAAAAACTACTAAACGTGATGTCAGGAGAGCAACTCGATATATTTAAAGATATGTCGATTTTAATATTTCCTTTCTTAAAAACCTAAAAAAACATTTGGAGATAGAACAGTCCTTGTAACTTTTTTTCAAAAATTGTTAAAATCAGAGTGTTCAATGTGACTTAGAACATTATGTCTTTTAAGTTGAATTGATTTATATCATATAAAACAGGATGTTTTATCTTTGAAAGGCTGCCAAAAATGCTCTCGCCTAATTATCCCTTGATAAGTTGACTTTGACACTACACTATTTCTTAAACCATATGTATCTAACTACATGAACTATGACATTCGAAATCTTATTAAAATCCTTAAATCCATTACATAATTGAATGACATTAAAAAAATAATTTAAATAAATAAAGATAAAATACCCACATAAAAGTATGAAATAGTAGTAATTATTTTGTTATGCGCTTTACACGTTCTGTGTGTTGTTAAGAAGTACTTATAATTGAAGGTATGTAAAAATGTTTCTATAACTTAAATAGGCAAAGAAAACATATCTGCTAGAAAAGACCTTAAAGGTGGAGCAGGCATGACTTATGTTTGAAAATGTCATATTAAAAGATTGTTCGTGTACAAAAACATTACAAACATAATGCTATGTAAATATTCATTTAGAAATTCAAAGTCAAATTACAAGACAAACAAAATATACGTATAAGAATATTTGTCTTCCTTCTGTCTTTGGTATAAAATGTGTTACTTTAAAGCAATATATTAGTCATATAACATTAACGCATTCAAAAACATATAGAAGAAGAAGAAGGATGTTATTTCAAAACAACAACAGTCTGGTTTAGGCTAATAAGCCCTTGACCTGACACAAAATAAAATTACAACATTCTCAGCAATACAATACATTACACAATACATAACAATACAATGACGGACATATATGTAAACGTATAATATCTATAAATTTTCTTAAAGGCCTTTTTGGCACCAGAAATGCTTTTATCTTTATTTCTCAAAAGCCTGATATTTGAAGTTCTGTTATAGTTTCCAAAATATTCCACATTGGTCAGTAACCTAAACCATCTTATGCTTTTGTTTCATATTGGCAATGAGTGCAATCATTTTTTAAACTCATATGTGTCTGTTATAAAGATAAATAATTGGTTTCTGAGACAGAATGTACCTTACGTTAAAGAAACTTTAGAACATATAATAAATTTTCTTTTTTACGAATTTGTTTGATGAAATTGTATGATCACAGTTGTTTCTATCCGAAAATACACATCCGAAAGTACTTTCAAATCATGATCAGTTTTGCTTGTTGTGTAATCACATGCAGTCAATTTACAGGACTTAATACTAAAATGTCAATGATTGGAGGGAATAAATGAATACATAATATCATTCAATACTTATATTTAGTATATCAAATAAACAACAAACCATCTAGCTCAAAATGTTTCGTACAACATGGCGGGTGTCCTGCTATCACGTGATTTGATGCTATGTTTTGATACGATAATTTTGGATTTAGAACAGTATGTTGTATATATCCCACAGGTCACATGACATTTATTGATGATATGATTAGTCCAGTAAGTTAGAACAGTCTATTTATCAAGACATAGTAAATTTGTGGAGATAGAACAGGATGGTTTCGTTGTAATTTATTTATGAAGCTCCGAAACACTAATATAACATGCCAAGGAGATAGAACAGTCCATTACGGACAAAACTGTGTATTTAACTTGTTTTTGGAAAATTTGGAGATAGAACATTACAGTTTTCAAGCGACGACTTACTAGAAGATGTGTCATGCTTAATATCTAAACTCTTGCTATTTGGGTTTATTCAAAGAAGATTTTAAGTTTTTGCTATACACATATAAGGAAAATCAATGACCCCCGGGGCGGGCCAATTTTGACCCCAGGGCTTTTATTTGAACAAACTTGGTAGACACCTATTAGAACATGTTTGATGCTAAATATCTTAGCTCTAGCTCTTTGAGTTCTTTAAAAGAAGATTTTTAAGTTTTTACTATGTGCATATAAGGAAAATCAATGACCCCCTGGGGCGGGGCCAATTTTGACCCGAAGGCTTTTATTTGAACAAACTTGGTAGACACCCATAAGAAGATGTTTCATGCTAATCATCTAAGCTCTAGCTCATTGGGCTTTTTAAAAGAAGATTTTATTAAGTTTTTACTATACACATATAGTTAAAAACAATGACACCCCTGGGGCAGGGCCAGTTTTGACCCCAGGGCTTTTATTTGAACAAACTTTGTAGACACTTACTAGAAGATGTTTCATGCTTAATATCTAAACTCTAGGTATTTGGGTTATTTCAAAGAAGATTTTTAAGTTTTTGCTATACACATGCATATAAGGAAAATCAATGACCCCCGGGGCGGGGCCAATTTTGACCCCAAGGCTTTTATTTGAACAAACTTTGTAGACACTCACTAGAAGATGTTTCATGCTTAATATCTTAACTCTAGCTATTTGGGTTTTTTCAAAGAAGATTTTTTAAGTTTTTGCTATACACATATAAGGAAAATCAATGACCCCCGGGGCGCGGCCAATTTTGAACCCAGGGCTTTTATTTGAACAAACTTGGTAGACACCTATTAGAACATGTTTCATGCTAAATATCTAAGCTCAAGCTCTTTGAGTTCTTTAAAAGAAGATTTTTTAAGTTTTTACTATATGCATAAAGGGAAAATCAATGACCCCCTGGGGTGGGGCAAATTTTGAACCCAGGGCTTTTATTTATACAAACTTGGTAGACACTCATTAGAACATGTTTCATGCTAAATATCTTAGCTGTAGCTGTTTGGGTTTTTTAAAAGAAGATTTTTTAAGTCTTTACTATATGCATATATAGGGAAAATCAATGACCCCCTGGGGCGGGGCCAATTTTGACCCCAGGGCTTTTATTTGCACAAACTTGGTAGACACTCACTAGAAGATGTTTCATGCCAAATATCTAAGCTCTAGCTCTTAGGGTTTTTTAAAAGAAGATATTTAAAGTTTTTTCTTTCGGTTGCCATGGCAACCAGAGTTCTGCATGGAATTAAATTCTCTGAACAATTTTTAAAGGTGACCACCAAAGGAACATTCCTGTGAAGTTTGGATTAAATTGGCCTCGTGGTTTATGAGGAGATGTCATTTAAAGTAAAAGTTTACGTACGACAAACGGACGGACGACGGACGGACGGACGAAAAGCGATCACAAAAGCTCACCCTGTCACTTTGTGACAGGTGAGCTAAAAATAAATGTGGATATTAACATTTGACCTTATGTGTGACAAATTCACAGCTTCACCTTGCTCCTTAGATGATGCCTTTTACACATCTTGCTATGAAGGATAAAAAGCTACTTATAGTTCCACTTATAGAAAGAAAAATAATTTAATTAAAAAAAAAACAAATTTGGTAATAGAGTACGCTCAGCGCGACTTTTTCAAAACCCGCGTGACCCGGCGGATAAGGTTTACCGCGGACGAAAATTTGCTCAGATATTGTCCACGTGACCCCGCGGACAGAAAATTTTCACCACCGCGGACATAAATCGGCGGCTGAAACCGTTTCCCCCGCGGAACTC
Source organism: Ruditapes philippinarum (assembly GCF_026571515.1). NCBI lineage: Eukaryota > Metazoa > Mollusca > Bivalvia > Venerida > Veneridae > Ruditapes > Ruditapes philippinarum. The sequence continues at coordinate 16,641 of NW_026860312.1, read as the reverse complement.
AGTGGTAAATTGCGGAGGAACGCGGCGGTCAAACACCGGTCAACGCGGTGGAAACCTTAAATTTTAAGAATTAATTACTGTATTTAAACATCAGTATACGTACGTACATGTACTGTAACATGTACTGTACATATACATGTAACTATATATGTAAAATTTGTTTGTTTTCTTTCTTTTTTGTGTCGCCTCTACGGAGTAGTGGCGACATATAGGGATCACTTCTCCGTCGTCTGTCTGTCCGTCTGTCTGTCCGTCCGTCCGTCACAAAACTTGTCCGGACTACTGCTCAGAAACTACTGGTGCAATTTCATCCAAACTTTACAGGAATGATCAGTACCAAGTCTAGTTGTGCATATTGTCAGCATTTTCCGGTTCAGTGATTTTTGTCAGAGTTATGGCTCTTTAATAATTTTTAATTTTAAAGTTTGTCCGGACTACTTCTCTTATACCACTAATGCAATTTCAATGAAACTTTACAGGATTGATCTCTAGCTCAAGTCCTTGCGCATATTGCATGGGTTTTCCGGTTGAATGATTTTTGGCCGAGTTATGGCCCTTTGACAAAAAGGTGTTTTTTTCTGTGTGTTGCCAGATACACAAAAGCTTGTCCGGACTACTCCTCATAAACTACTGGTGCAATTTCATCCAAACTTTACAGGAATGATCAGTACCAAGTCTAGTTGTGCATATTGTCAGCATTTTCCGGTTCAATGATTTTTGTCAGAGTTATGGCCCTTTAATAATTTTTATTTTTAAAGTTTGTCCGGACTACTTCTCTTATACCACTAATGCAATTTTAATGAAACTTTACAGGATTGATCTGTAGCTCAAGTCCTTGCGCATATTGCATGGGTTTTCCGGTTGAATGATTTTTGGCTGAGTTATGGCCCTTTGATAAAAAGGTCTTTTTTCTGTGTGTTGCCAGATAAGCAAAAGCTTGTCCGGACTACTCCTCATAAACTACTGGTGCAATTTTATCCAAACTTTACAGGAATGATCAGTACCAAGTCTAGTTGTGCACTGTCCGTCTGTCTGTCACAAAATTTGTCCCAACATGAAATTGGCCATCATGAGGAGACACATGTGATTACTGATCGCTCTTGTGTTGTAATAAAAGTACATGTACAAATGCAGTGCTTTTCTTGTTCTTCTTCTTGTTATTGTGTAGGGTTGATAAGTCTTTGACAAAATAGAACACATTTCTCTTTATTTACATCTCGCACCATCTGTCCGTATCTCGGCCTAGATGCCGTATAACCTAAGGATTTGATAACTTTCCGTGTGGTTGTCAATGATAAGTTATAACCATCAGTCATAAGTTCTTTATGAACATCTCTACATGATTGTAAGGCATTTAACTTTAAAGATTTTTCAATAAGGTCAGCGTCTCTCTGTGAAACCTTTTTACACTCACTCACTTTTGACTCGATCTCGTCTGGGTTAAATGACCCATTCAGATACTGGCGAATCCAATAGTTAATGTTTTGTCTGGATAAAGAAACTCCTTTAGACTCTAAATTCCTCTGAATTTGAATATTTTTCAAACCACTTGTGTACAGCCGTACAATTTCTAGTTTATCAAAATGTGTCACTTTAACCATTTTTAAGTTTACATTATATGATCTTTTTAAACTTTATTTATATAAAGAGCGATGTAACACACAATTAATTTATATAAAGAGCGATGTAACTCACTTAATTGTAAACTTACACGTTATAAAGATAAAAGTCTTAGCTCATAGAAACTAATAGAAAACTCGTAATATCTAACTAATTACTAACGACGCAAATTAAATTCAAAGCATTTAAAGAACTCTCTTTGTGTAGCACAAACGAATTATGAACATTTATGTATAATACTACTATTTAAATACATATTAAGTAGCCGCGACATGTCCCCTTTTCACACATATAATATCTGACAATATAGAAAATATGACAATATACAATATCTGACAATATACAATATCCGACAATATCTGACATGATGGCAAAGAGAACCTTTTTGAATTTGTGTCAAATATATATACGGTATGTACAGTATACATAAACTTTTTGGCAAGTGTCATGCATATTTCTCATGTCCATTTTCGACGGGGTTTTTACTGAAAAAAAAACACAAACAAACAAGTCTACCCGTTTTTAAAGAATATAATTGCATACAAATAAAATCTTATAGATGGTTTAAATATCTTTTTCTTTTATTTCTAATATATGTACATGTATTTTATTTATGTCCTGTCTTGTATTCACACTCATCGACCTCTTACAGGACATGTACTGTAGTGTCAGTCATCATTTAGAAATCAGCACAAATGTCCTTTTTTTTTTTACTAAGTATCATATTTATGGCTCCCATATAGTTTAACAGCAATAATACTTATAGAACCACAAGGAATGAACAAGTAAAGATGACAGTGATAAATGACGATTTCAGTTGTAAAAATATTGGTATGTAGACGAATAGTTTTGTGGACGTTTATAACAAAAATATTAAAAACAACAACAAAAACAGGTACAGCTGTAATTATTTTTATTTCAAATTCCGTTCAAATAATTTAACGTATAATAACATTTAAGGAGACGATTGTGGTCAATTTTCAAGTCATTGTGTAAAAAAGATGACGTTAAAAAATAATAAAACGTCTATTATTTTTGGAGGTTAATTTATACTGACCAACTGACCATGGCGTTCCCCCGCGGGAAACGGGTGACTGATTTTATCGATAAATGAAGACCGGTCGTCAGAATTTTGTCCGCGGTGGAAACAACTGAACACCGGGGATCGCGGAGAAATTAGGCTTCTCATCGCGGACGAACCCCCGCGTTTGTCCGCGATAAAAAAAAATCGTCCACGGTGGTATCACGGAAAAAGCAAAACCCGCGGTGAGCGTACTGTACATGTATTTTCTTTTGCAAACTTCCTGACTTTTCAAAATCTAAAATTCATTAAAAAATTGTATTACTTTTTCAAATGTTTTTAAACCTATCAAAATGAGGACTTCTAACCTTTCAAAGAATTAACAGGAATCATATTATCGAAGCTAGATCAAAGAAAATTGACAATCAGAGGACCCGTGTGTAAGTCCTCTCATTGAAAAACATCCTTGCACAGGTCCTCCAAGTGATATTAAAAAAGAAACAACAACACACATGATGAAAACAAGAAGCGATGCATTGCGATGCAACTAGGGCTGCAACGATACACTAAAAGTTCTTTTTGATTCGATTTCAGACACCCAGATTTGAATTTTTTTTCCATTTGATTCATGTGTGTTTACTTTTTTGCCCCTGTGACCTTGACCTTTGACCTGGTGACCTCAAAGTCAATAGGGGTCATCTACTAATCATGACTTGCCTCCATGCCAAAAATGAAGACTGTGGGTCAAAGGAATCTAAAGTTATTGGGCGGACAAGCTTTTTGAAGTCAAGGCCCCTGTGACCTTGACCTTTGACCTGGTGACTTCAAAATCAGTAGGGGACATCTACTTATCATGACTAACCTCCATGCCAAATATGACGAATGTAGGTCAAAGGAATCTTACGTTATTGGGTGGACAAGCTTTTTGAAGTCAAGGCCCCTGTGACCTTGACCTAGTGTCCTCAAAATCAATAGGGGTCATCTACTAATCATGACTAACCTCCATGCCAAATATGAAGACTAAGGGTCAAAGAAATCTTAAGTTATTGGGCGGACAAGAAAAAACCGACGGACGGCCGGACGGACAAGCTGATTCCAGTATACCCCCCTTACAACTTTGTTGTGCGGGGGTATAATGAAGCCGTTGCATCATGTAATTTGTTTTGTTTGTTTGTTTCATTTTACGCCTTTTTCTAACAGTATTTCTGTCATATAGGCGGGTAGTTTCCTAACCATCGTTCCTGGAGAGTTACACCAGTACTAGACTACCTTCCTCCGCGCTAAACTACCAAAACATCTCTCGGGGATCGAACCCACGCCAGAGAGGTAACCAGATAAGAAGTCATCAACTCTAACCCCTCGACCACGGAGGCGGTTAATTTGTACTAACTGACTTCGGACATGACACTCCCGCAAAGCATAACTTACCTTGCGAAACCAGAAGTGTTCCAACACCTGTTATTTAAGTTTTGATGGAGAATTTTCAGATTTAATTTTTCTACATTGACGTTTGAAGCCATTCTGATTTGCTTTAAGAAAATACAACATTAATTATGCGCTAATTGATTTGATGACCGAGATAAATTAATCAGTTGTATTTCACGTAACAATGCAGTATACTAGTTAGAGTTTATTTTTAGTTGTGAATCAAATTGAAATTTTTATCATTTGATATGGGAATAGAATCTTGATCTCTTGATATTAAACATTTTTTTAGTATATATTATGTTACAGTTATCTAAATTCAAAGGGACGGGAAATGGAAAATATGCAACCTACAGAAACTTGCAACTTACTCAAGGTTCTCCTTTTTGAACTTGTAGAAAAAGTAGAGGACCAATCCTTATCTCTGTAACTTGCATGTCTACTGTTGCCATTTGCATGAAACATTAAGTTCTCCATCATACCAAGTAAAAAGCTTTCCTTCAGATAACTCTTCAACTGCAAACACATCAGAACCTAAAAATTATAACCAAAAAATAATGTTTAATGCTAAAAAGGGGTGGAAAAATTCAATTCCACTTGTCCACTCTCCATGACAAATCTACTTATTTAAAGAAATGATCGTCATACATGACCATTAAGATTTTATGCCTTTACTAATATTTTCAGGCTTTATTTATTATATCTTTTATTAAATCCTTGACAAGAGAAAACTGCCAGGGACAGTTGCTTGTCAATAACACAATGAAATGACGCAATTATTAAATGACACAGATTGACACATCAGCAACAAATAACAAACAGAGGTGTTATAGCAAAAACTTAATTATTGTTTTATAATGGTCAGACAATAAAGAGAAACTGGTTCCGACATATATCGTGAGTTTTATTTTATGCCCTGCCAATACATTTTCAGTTTGTTCTCAATTAATTAATTATTGTTTCCTCTTGTTATATTTAATGTTACATTAAAGCAAATAAAATTGAAACAATTGTAGAACACATATGACTGACTGTAATGACAATAAAGAAATGAAAATCTAGATAAACCACCAAAGGATATATATACTCATTGTATTTCTATATGTGTTTTCCTCTTTACTGTTTATTCTAATGAAAATTAACAATGTACATAGTAATTCACAGTTTCACACTTTAATCTATATGAACCCTCCGGATTATATGTTACAAATCATCATTGATATAGAGAATATAAAGCCGTTAGACTATATTTGTTCAGAAACTAGACTCTTTTGAAAATTAATTCTAATTTTGTGACCTTCTACTTAAATTAAGATTACAATTATTGAATCCCTAAATTTATAAGCTACAAGATATCATCTATATATGTCTTTATGAATTCTAATAAAAACTAATAAGGGCTGACAGCTAATAAAATTTGATAGGGTAGTGTCTAGCTGTACGGGGCTGTATGACTTACCAACGGTTGTAGCCGTACGTGAGTCACATACGACTAGCCAGGACACACTGTGCTGGCATGCTAGCAGTTCCCATACAGAAGCAGTAGCCGTATTTTTCATTTAAACGCTTGATTTTTACATGCATTCTTCAAAAATTCATTTCAAACCAAGCAGATACATAAACGAGACAAAATCTAAGTGTCAGTTGGGCAGTACGTATAAAAAGTCTCATTTTAAATCACTTTCACCTGTGCGTTGTCAAAACGTGACCTTTTTTTATCTGGGGGATTCCGTCCTTGCGCGCATGCGCAAACATACTTACACGTGTTTAAGGGGTTTCCACTTATACCACCTGTTTACAGATAAGAAGGCAATGTGATGAAAACTTGTTAAATAATCAGAATTTTGACCAATATTACTATATAAAATACTTATATGGCTTTGATGCTTAAAATATGATGTATACAAGCATGCCATCGCATGTGAATGCGTTGGGGGGTAACGGTACCGGGTAATAGATACACACATTTAGTCTACTTTCTATTTCCTGAATTACATCTATTTATCTCTTAGAAAATGGTCTGTTCAACAATTATAAATGAAAAATAGGTCCGATATAATAAAATTGTATAATTATAATGGGTTAAATTTTATGTACTACTTCTCTTCATACAAAATAATGGATAATTTTTGTACCCCATATGAGGCCTCATAACTAAGGGTTATTCTATGTTTAGAACATGATGGAATTTCCATGATTTGTGTGACGAGCCGAATATTGATATGTAACATTCAAATTTTGGTGAGTGAGCGTAAAAAAAAATGTTTAAGTAACTACGATTTTTGTACGGGAACTGCTCGCATGCCAGTATTGTCTAGCCGTACGGCACTTTCAAAATAATATAAGAGTTGAAAATGCATATGTAATTTGTGCCTTTAAACGCGGATTTTAACCAAGTCCCCACATTTGTCCTCGTGTATACACTTTAATAAAGATATGCTCCCCCATTTTGTAAAAAAAAAATGAATATGAAGGTTATAGATCTACAAGCGTTGTAATCTTGATAAAAAAGTCAAAGTTGCATGTTATATTTATCATGTTTATAAGTTATATCATCCTTGTTTTTCATAATCATGATTTGTTGTTTAATTTGTATGAACATGATGAAAGATGAATTATTAAATAATTTTGTTGTTGATAATGCACATGAATCAAATAAATAATCATAACGGCAAATAAAGCTTTTTCATAACGGCATGATCGGAGTGGAATAAATTATAAATAAAAAGAACATTGAAAGAAAAAAGAATTGAAAACTTTAATTTTTTTTTAAATACAGTAGAAGTATAAAAGCACAATCAATTAGCCTTAATTAAAGCCTATCCAGGGACTGACAATAGAATTTTAGAATGCGTTTCACGGAACATGCAAACTTTCCCAAATGATAATTGGAAATTGATGCAATTATCAGAGCCCAACAACTTATTTTCAGTGTTTTTTCATTTTTAAAGGTGTTGAAAATTAAACTTATTGAAAGAAAAAAGAATTCTTATCACTATTTTGTAAACAGTGAGTATTTCAATTGTGTTTTTCAACTGCAACCAATTTTTAAACGCTTTTTTTTTCTTGCAACCTGGAAATGACAAAGATTGATATTCATACCTAATTCTTTACTGAGCTGTAGCCAACATGGCAACGGATTAATCTCTTAAAAGAAAACATATGAAGACAATTGCTGTTTCTTGGTTTAAAGTCATAAAATGCATTTTCAACTTCCATATAGGGGTCTAATTTTAACAAGAGCTGTCTCTGTAATTATGATATAAATATATTTCTTCTTATGACAAGAAGTTATAGTTGTTAACGTCAATTCCAAGTTCAAGAGGGAAAGATTCTGGAAATAATCAAACTAGAGTTATGGACCTTGTCACACAGCATGTATGTAATGAAAAGAAATATATATAAGAAGTTTGAAGAAGATACCTTAAAATATAAATAAATTATAATATTTCTTTAAAAAAAATATTCTAAGTTCAAAGGGAGATAAATCTGAAAATATTGCTTCAAGTTATTAACCTTGTCACATCAGATCTGGTTGATGATAAGGCTCATGTATTTGAAGTTTGAGTTAAATACATTTAAAACTAAATAAGTTATAGTAAAATAACTAAAAAAAATTAATTTAATGGGGAGATAAATCTGAAAATATTGGTGCTAGTTATTTTTTGTTTGTTTTGGGTTTTACGTCACATCAACACAGTATAGGTCATATCCCGACGTTCCAGCTTTACTGTCGGAGGAAGACCTCAGGTGCCCTTCCGTGCATTATTTCAGGCACAAACGGGCATCTGAGTAGAACCACGGATGTTCCATAAGCTAGCTTGAACGCTTCCTCACATGGAAGAATCCAAAGTCCCTGTCAGGATTCGAACCCAAAGCAGTGAGGGGCAAGTGGGTTGAAGTCAACGACCTTAACCACTCGGCCACGGACGCCCCTTGAAGTTTGAAGCTGATACCTTAAGAAATAAAAAAAGTTAGAGAAAAAAAAAATTTAAGCAAAATTCTAAGTTAAAGGGGTGATAAATCTGAAAATATTGGTCCTAAAGTTATGAACCTTGTCACATAAGATTTGGTTGATGATAAGGAACATATATTTGAAGTTTGAGGTTGAAAAATATTTATCAGCACCAAAACGTTATTATGAAATCTGGACTCAGACGCCGGGGCGAGTAGGCCAGCTCTCCAATTACTTTGTATAGTCAAGCTAAAAAGTGCCATACGTCTAGCCAATTCAGTGTGTCTTGGCTATCCATATATGACTCACGTACAGCTAGAACTTTTGGCTAGCCGTACGGGCTAGTGCGACTAGCCACTTCCAATTTAATAACATATCACTCTAATAAACATTGACTATTTCTAATATAAGGGTGGACATCTTCCAGAGAACAATTTGACCACAGGCAGTGAAGTAAAATAAAATACAATTTTTAATTTGTTTTTACTTTGAATTGAGTACGTTTTGCCTTGGGTACAGTTCGATTTGTGTAGCAAAAGTTTTACAAGGGTGGGTGGGGTACAGTCTGTCAAAATTACATAAATTTAGAGAAAATTAACCTTAAGATATTATTTATTTGCAAACTTTCATAGTTTTTGTCGCTCTCACACAGATTGTCATTCTAAAGTCATTACAATATGAAATAAAATAGTTTGTTTACATTTTTTTTACTCTTTAGACTCTAGTTTGCTTGTTATGAACATTGTTATGAACTTAACTCTAAAAAAGCAACAGAAAGTAAAGTATCAAACAACTTAAGCAAGATTTAAACCATACCTTTGTAGCAGTCTATGAATTTAACTTCAAGTTCGTCTTCAGGTCTTGACTCCTCATTCCTTCATTTCCTGGAAAAAAATCGGAAGTGACATCAGCAACATCCTGGTCACCCATTTAGGTATAAGACAACTAAATTACTAATAACATATCAAGGGCTTAGCTGCCCAATTTAATTAAGAACACACACAACCAAATATGTATTAATTACATAAAAATGTTAAAAACTGAAATGCTTTATCGTATTTAATCATAGCAACTTTTGATTTTTAGGTGATCAAACTTTCATGAATGCTTAGGCAACCATGAATAGAATGTTAATGAGTGAATAAATTTATGTATCCAGCAGTCATAAATAAATTCCTTAATAAAAACATAAAAAAAACAACAAACAAAAAACTAATGAGTGAAAATACCTCGAATGAAGTATCATAATATACACAGTTACATTTAAATTCCGAAGAATTCCTTAACTGAATTGCTCCTTGAACCATCAAACCCATTGTGGAACTCTTACTGATATAAGATGTAGCATTTGTTTGTACATATTTGACAGTGACAAACGTCAGTAATGGTACTAAAAAGAATTTGAATATGAGAGGAACTTAAATGTTAAGTAACCGTTTCTATAAGTAAAAGTGTTGGCATGGACATTTTGAATGACTGAAGTTTTATTTACTCAATATTTTTGGGAAATATTTGAAGAGTACCTATATTGTATCTCATTGAATTATCTTAATATCCATTTCAAGCATGACTGCATTAGAAAGGGTTTCCAATTTTTTTTACTTTTTCACTATTATTAATATTATTACTATTATTATTGCAAACATGACTAGATATACACAATGTATGCAAAAATATAGCTGTGAATGTATATTAGTAAGTAATTGATAAGATTTTTTATTTCTTTTAATAGTCCAAAGATGTAGATAACATCTATATTATAGATCTATGTCTCTACTTAAACTTGTAAATTTATCTTTCTGCATACTGCAGATCGTTAAATTTACTTTAACCAGGAAATGAAAATAAAACGTGGAACCTGTGGTTTGTGAGTTAAGTTAAAGGTACCATACAGAATGGTTTAGCAGAATTGTAAGTTCATATTTTTTAGCTAATTTTCTGCTTGTCTTCTCCATAAACATAAGATGTACCCAAAACATAGATTAAAATGTTATACAGGACGAGACGTAATGGGGGCGAATCGTTCTGTTATTGCAGCATGAATATGAAAAAAAAAAAACTAAAATAACACAACAACAAAAAATCGTTCACACCTTTTTGCTTATCTTTTATAACGTTTACAGATACGACCTTTAAATCTGCAGTTTATAATTTAAAAATACAGCTACTTTCAGAGCATGTGAATAAAAAAAAATTGCTGTGAACGTCCTGGAAATAAACAAAGTGGTGAAATGTACAATAGCCTACCATTGAATCGTAACCTTTGTATACGTTTTTGCTTAAACAAAACCTTCTGCACCTTCTCCCGACGAAAATTTAATGATTTTCATTAAGTAAAATGTCCTCTTTGGGAAAATTAAAAGACACACTTACATGAAAATCGTGATCCAAAATGGCGGCTTGTTGGTGAAAATATTAACCAATCAGGTGATTGCTGGTGAAAATATTAACCAATCAGGTGACTCCTAACATAGGTCATTGAAAAATAACGCGGAAAACGTTACTCTATCACAGATTGGGTAAAATTTTACACACCTCATCACGTGGTAGTAGTAAATTGTGTATATGGTGTGTACGAAGTCCTATAAGACCTATCAAAACGAGGACTCCCAAATTTTTAAAGGAACAACAGAAATCGTGTTTTCGAAGCTAAATCGAAGAAAACAATCTGAGGACCCGAGTGTAAGTCCTCTAAATCGAAACCGTCCTCAGACGGTAGGTCGTTTTTCTCGCACAGGTCCTATCATTGATACCTGAACAAACACACACGCACACGCACACACACACACACACACACACACACAAAGCTTATTTAAATTTGCCTTGCGGCCTTCTTCAGCAGCATTTATTATACATACAAACATATCAAAAGCTGTTTCTCAATATTAAATACGAGATCGAATCTTCTATACAGTTAATTTTAAGTGTAGACTGTTACTTTTAATTGCACATGTATATTTACTTAGTTTTAATAACACATTTCTTTTAGTATTTTTAATTTTTACTATTTTTAAGCCAATAACCTAATAATATCTGAAAATACCAATATACCCCGAAACATTCATGTTATTCATTAACCATATCTTATACATTCATTTTCTTACCTTGTTACATTCCTTACAGTTATTTTTGTGGTCATGTCATGTAGATCTATATTCCTACTTTATATATACTTTACATTCTTGTTCTTACATGGCCACATCCCATACAAACATGTATTTGATCACGTCCCATACCTCTATGTTCTTGTAATTTTCTATTTTCTTATATTGCCATGTCCTTTACAAACATATTCTTAGTCACGTCCTAAACATCTATGTTCTTACGTGTTATACATGACCAGGTTACTTACAAACATGTACTTGATAACATCTTCTTACTTGTAATATTCTTTATAATCATATTCTTACATGATTATGTCCCTTACAAACATGTACTTGATCATATCATATACATTTATGTTCCTACTTGAAATATCCTATACTTCCATGTTCCAATTTGGTCACCTCCCTTATAAACATGTACGTGGACCTAATCATGTCCTGTATATGCATATTCTCACATCATACAATAAATTACATCCTATATATCCGTGTTTTTACTTACATGACTAGGGCATACTATATACAATTATTAATGTCCCATATAAATGGAAATATTATATATGTACTATAATATGTGAATTTTAATTCTCCATTTCAAAGATGTAATTATAACGATTTTACCTGTAATTATGATATTAACATATACAAAGTCTCTTATAACTCTGTAGAGAGTGACAATGTGTCTTCTTTTTAATTATGCTTTTTATGTATGATATGTTGTATATACTGTGTCACATTGATGAGACTATTATAAAGAATAAAATAATATCAAAACAAAACAAAATGGAAGTGACGTAACGTCAATAAACGACGCCCGCAATGGCGTTGTTTGCCGTCTACCGCGTTATTCTTTGGTATTAACTACATATCGTCTATAGGTTCTTAATTTATTTTTCTACAAATTTTCTATTGTTGTTCACACCAATAAATGTGTCTGATTTAATGCCGTGTGGAAATATCGCACACTTTTTAGATCTGCAAGGAGCGCAGGAATTCGGCTGTTGAAAGAATTATTTGTTGTGTTTTTTATGAACAAGAATGTCCGGTAGGTTATTGTCTATTCTAAATGCCGTAATTGGAGGGTTTTGGGAATGTTTCTTGCATTTTGTCTGATGTATGTAATTCAAGTAGGTGTTTGAGGTGTTTATTGAGCGCTCAATGAAAATGTCAGTACTAAGGGGACTTTTTCAGTGTGTTCTTTCAGGGTGTTATCTTTGTCTTTATTATATTCTAATAAGTCGCTCCTTCTCTTACTATCTACTTTATTTAATTCTGTTTCAATATGTCGATCTTCCTTCTTGAGATTTAATGTTATCCCTATGTTGTTTGTAAGTCGATTCATTAGCACATATTCGCTTCACACGATGGGCAAGTCAATATGGTATTGATTTTTTTGTCGATTCCTGATGATACGATTCTTAATGGTTGGTTAAGTGTAAAAGTCTGTTATTAGAATGTCATTGTAAATCTTTGTCATTACGTCGAGAAACTCAAGCTTTTCAATGGAATATCTTAATTTTAATTTTATTATGGGATGAAGGTTATTCCCAAGCTCGTAGAATGTTTTTATAGACTCAATACCGTGAGTCCAAATACCCCAAACGTCATCAAATTGGGTACTTATACCTGATTATAACCTCCTAGGAAATGAAACAAAGTTAGTAAAGTAACATGATATTATACTTTTAAGTACCAATATGAGGAAATCTTGACGCACATCCCTTTAGTGATTAATTTTAATTCCGGAAAGTTATGTTTAATTGATAAGTTGAATATAATGAAATGCTTCCCATTTCATTTTCTTTCCTTCGTCTTTACTTTACTGTATATATTATCTTATGTTGACATACGCTAACTTAAACGTAAATTATTAAAGATTTTTTTTCGTCAGTAAGAAAAAGTCTTCTAAATATCCAAGGGTATATAGTGACTGAACCAGTGAAAGTCAATATAAGTTCATGTTTTGCCATAACTCCTTTCAATTATATAATTTTCTTCACATGAACGATAAATAACTTCACTTTCAATTTACAAAAAGAGTGGAGCAATCATTTGTTTTTTAAGCAGATTTATATTTTATATTTACAGTTTTCTACATCAGTTGTTGATCATCATTGTAAAAGTCAATCTTTGTATATATAGCCAATCTGCTCAACTTGACAATGAAAAAAAGAGAGAATAAAATCACTTTAAAATGCAACAGTTTACATCCAAGAAAGGATATTACGTAATATAATAAAGAGTTACAATTCCATGAATCATTATTTTCCACTATTTACTAATTTCACATATTATTATCATCTCAGGCTTTATACGCTTAAACATCACTGGAAAATGATATAACTTATTGTATAATGAACATTGTTATATAAAAGTTAAATGAAGTCAGATATTTTAGACTTAAGACGATTAGATTATAGTGTCGTCTGCTATGTCGTAAATGCTGCCTATCCAGAATGCATTCTTTTAGGCAACCGGCCGGTTAGCGCAATAGGTAGAGCATTGGGCTGTGAATCGGTCGACCCTGTATCGATGCCGAGACATCTACCGTCATTCGCTTTGGCTTGTTCAGTTATTTACAAAAGTAAATACAAATTGTACTGGTATCTGCTTGACAGCCTGCCCATGGATGATGCCGTAGTTTATCTGTGCTCTGGTGATTTCAAACTGGCTTACTGCCTTGATCCAGAGGGTAAACTACCACAACAGCAACGTGTAACGTACAAACAATTTTGCGGTGAGAGAAGGAAACTTTTAAGCTATTTATATTTCAATAATATCATTTATATAAATAAAGTCAATAGGTCCATAATCGAAGGTCTGTAATTCCATAAATAACTGTGTTGATAGTTTCAAGTATTAGACATGACAACACACCACGAAAGAATTATATATGTATGTTGTTGATGAGTGTGGGATACATGATCTGACAAATCTATATATATATCTATATTTATAACAATAATAAATTGTTGCAGAACAAAATATTGTAATTCGTCATATAAAAATGTTCATTCTAAATCATATAGAGCTCTGTCATTATTCAAGAAATATTTCTATAAGAATATGAAAATAATAAATTTTTATCTTTTCTATCGTTGTTGAAAATACATACTGATGGAAATTGTGCCCATTGCAGACCATTGCCCTTATCACTATATATCAACTCGCACGTACACATCTTTTGTATAAAGATATAAAAACATTGTCAATAGTAAAACAAATTTCATTTCATTTCATTAATATGTGCAACTGTATGTGATTAGGCTTCAGTATTAAAGAAAAAAAAACAACAAAAAAAATAAACAAAGTGAAAACAGAAGGACAAAATATGAAAAATATAAAAAGAAAACCGATCAATTTAGTGTCTTCATTTTCTTTTTATTTTCTTTTACTTTAATATATTCGTGACGTAACAGCCGGAACACGTTTTGCCTAGTCCGATTGTTCTGGTTGTTCCGGCTAGATGGAATTTGCTTCAGCTAAAAAGGCTAGCCCGAGATAATACAGAAATTACTGTTCAAAAAGACCGCTGGTTTATTTTTATTATTTTATTTGATATTAGTTAAAAACTCCATTCCCGATCAGGTTTAACTGTATTGTATATGCTTAGCCGGATCACTCGGAACAGCTCGAACAATCGGACAAAGCAGAAAACTAATGAGTCACAAAGTTCAATTTGATAATGTAAACAGATATACCAAAATTAACCGTCGTTCGAGCAAAATTTAAAAAAGGTTAAATTGATATCTGTTGAAGAGTTCCCAAGTATAGTTTGATAATGTGATCAGTATGGTGGCTGATTTGGTACATTGCGCGTTGCGTTGTCGATAGCGACAACGCAAACTATATCTTTATAGCATTTTCGTCTTGTCGCTAGCGACAAAACGAAAAAACGCCAAACGGCGCGTTGTCGCACTATCGTCTTGTCGTCCTGTCTCTAGCGGAGCACGCCAAAGGTGCGATGTCGTACGGCGCGCGATGTCGCCTTTTCGTGCGGCTTATAAGCCAATCCTTCGATTTGAACCGAGCGACAATGTGACATCCTGACAACACGCCGCACGACAACGCACCGTTTGGCGTACATCGTTAGCGACAGGGCCAATCTCCTACGCAGTGATCTCCCCTTATCAGTACAGAGATCTCTGCCATCACAAACATTTTTATCAATATTTTGATATTTCATATTTTTTAGCTTTTGAATTTATTTTTCATTATTTTGCATACGTTTGATATTTTCTTTGGATAAAATATAACGAATGTAGGTACGAATAGTTAAAATAAAACAGAAAGAGGAAAATGACGTTAGATTTTTATGTAATGGTCGATAATTACATTTGAATTTCGACATTACGTCATGTGATTTTCATCTTCATGTGACGTCTCTAAGGGCAGTGATTACAATTCTGCCAACGGAAGTATTCACTGTGAGGAGTTTGCGACAGGACGACAAGACGAAAGTCAGACAACGCGCCGTTTGGCGCTTTGTCATGTGTCGCTAGCGCCAACACGACGCACAAAAGCGTTCCAAATCAGCCATCATATATCAGATATATTATCGGATTTCAATATTAGTTGTATGAACGCAAACATCTTTATCATTATAATGTTTAATATTTTAGCAAAAGAGAAAAGCAAAATATTTTATTACTTCTAGTTACATGTAGCAACAAAATAATATACAATGTATAGTATATCAAGTGGCATGGCAACTGGAAATCTGAAGAAGTACTATCACTATTTATATTATTTAGACATCTTAAACAGTGTACAATATAAAAGAGGAATGTCCAATCATTCCTGTTTATTATGGCTCTTTTGGTCATTTTAGTGGTTAAACTGGTACATAAAAATCAAGGCAAATTTATATAAATGGACAATTCTTTATTAAAATCATTGAAATATCAAAAGCATTTTTATTAACAGATCAAATATTTACATACACAATTCACATTTCTAAATTAACTTCTTATATGTCTAACACTTCTTGGCCACAATTATTCTGCTACAACATAATGTTCGGTGCCCGAACATTTTGTGAAATTAAAAATAAATGAATTACTTCATTGACCAGACTAAATCATCAAATCAAAGTTTTAACTAAAAATGTTAGGGCACCGAACAATTTCCAAATTAAAACAAAGATTAACTGACAATAAACCGAAGCATTAAATACAAGATTTCATTCAAAATGTTAAGGCACCGAACATTTTGCAAATTAAAAAAAGATTTACTAAAGATGGACGCAAGTGTTTAGTCAATGTTTTAACTAAAAATGTTAGGGCACCGAACAATTTCCAAATTAAAACAATGATTTACTGACAATAGACCGAAGCATTAAATACAAGTTTTCATTCAAAATGTTCGGGCACCGAACAATTTACAAATTAATTTTTATTTTTACTGAAAATGGACTATATAATAAGTGTTAAATCAATGTTTTAACTAAAAATGTTAGGGCACCGAACAATTTCCAAATTATAGAAAAGATTAACTGACGATAGACAGAAGCATTA
>NW_026860311.1:0-21125 GCF_026571515.1 Ruditapes philippinarum | reverse complement strand
ATGAAGAAGAAAAAACATTAAACACTAACATTACTTTTAAACCAGCGTAAAGCTCTTTAAATCACTTGCAGAAGATAACACAATAAATTATTAAAGAAGCAGATAAGGGTGTGGTATTGTAATTATGAATGTAGACTTTTATAAAAGAAAAATTTCTAGAAATGTTAAAAGAAGAATCTTACTACAAATCTATAACTGATTTTTTTAATAAAAAGGGAACTTTTTTTAAAAATAAAAGAGTTAATCAGCAAAAATACCAAATTAACAACAAAATGAGATTGACTTTCTGTTAAAATTTTGAAACAAAACCAAGTACATTTTTACGGACTTCCGAAATTCATAAAAGTAAGATTATTCCAGAAATATGCAAATCAAAAAATCAAATAATGCCTTTGAATATATTGAAATACTTAATCCGGAAAAAGACTTAACATTTAGACCTATAGTTGCTGTCCTCAATGTGAAACTAGCCATTTAAGTTCATTTCTAGATAATTTATTAAAACCTTTTGTGGGAAAAGTTAAAAAGTTACTTGAGAGATGATATTGAATTTTCTGAATAACAGTACCAAAGAAAGTTGAAGAAAGTACAAAAAACTTAGTTTCATTTGACATAGTTAGTTTGTATCACAAATACCCCATAAACTAGGTTTAGAAGCCATTTCATTTTGGTTAAATAAGTACCCAGAATTAATTACACATCGTTTTGATAAGAGCTTTATATTAAATGGCCTTGAAATAATTTTTTACAAAAAAAAATATTTTTTCATTTTAATAATCAATATTATTATAGTCAGGTAAAAAAGGTTCAGCCATGGGGACAAAGGTTGCTGCTCAACATATGCAAACACTTGTACTAGGTTATTTAGAAGAAACATTGTATTCAGAAATTAACAAACAGAAAAGTGTGAACAAGATTTTGCTAATTATATTCAATGTAACTGGAAAAGATTTTTGGATGATTGTTTTATATTTTGGCAAAGATCTCTAATTGATTTATTATATTTTGAAACAAGATTGCATTGAGAAAAATGCTATGCCACCGCATTAATACAACACTAAATAGTAGTGTAGGAACAGATTTTCTTTGTTTCTATACAATTTTGAAGATTGTCATAATGCATAGATCCCTGACCTATCTAATTCTTATTATCAGATTAGTGGTTAAATCTGTTGTTAACTCAATAAAAGATCAGAGTAGGGAATATATCAATTCACTTGAGTCTAGTGAATTTGGTGGTGAAGGTTCATATTTCACACAGCCTAAATTTCATGACTACATCAAAGGACAACATAGTAAGACACTTTGTCAAAATCTAGGTCAGCTGAAATCAAAGTTCACTTAACATCTTAATCTGTACACATGGTTCAAATTTCATAGCTGTACATCAAAGGACAAGAAAGTAGGTCACATCATCAAAATCTAGTCACCTGATATCAAAGTTCAATTTTACAACTAAAACTGTGCACATGGTCAAAATTTCATTGCTGTTACATTAAAGGACAAGAAAGTAGGTCACTGTCCCCTTGGCAAGGCAAAGTTTTGGACCCAAGGGTTTAATTCAAAACAATCTTGATACAGGTCCACCAAACAACATTTCAAGTCAAATATCTAAGCTGTAGCTTTCTCCTATTCAGAAAAGATTTGTTTTATTTTCTGTTTTTACTATTATGTGAACATAATGAGAATCACTGCCCCTGGGCAGGGCCAATTTTAACACTAGGGGCATAATTAAAACAACTTTAGTAGAGAACCCATAGAATATATATATAGAGCAAACATCAAAGCTCTATGCCTTGTACCTTCAGACAAAAATATTTCTTTTCTTTTTTTTTACTATATGTACATAGTAAAAAATCAATGACTCCTGGGTGGGGCCAATTTTGACCCCAGGGCTATACTGTGTACAATCTTGCTAGAGGTTCACTACATAATGTTTCATGCAAAATATATCTTAACTCTAGCCTTTGTAAATTTTAGAGAAGGTGATTTTTTAAGTTTTTACTATATACATATAAGGAAAACCTATGGCCCATGGGCGGGGCTAATTTTGACACAAGAGGCAAAAATTTTGAACAACTTTGGTAGAGTACCTATAGATGATATCATTTAAACAAATATTCAAGCTCTAAGCCTTGTACCTTCAGACAATAAGATTTTTTATTTTTTACTATATGTATATATTGAAAATCAATGACCCCGGGGCAGGGGCAATTTTGACCCCAGGGCTATAATTTGAACAATCTTGCTAGAAGTTCACTTCACAATGTTTCATGCAAAATATCTAACCTCTAGCATTTGCTAGAAGAAATATTTTTTTACTATAAAGTTTTTTCTATATACATATAAGGAAAACCAATGACCCCAGGGGCAGGGCCGATTTTGACCCAGGGCTATAATTTGAACAATCTGAGTAGAGGTCTACCAGACAATGCCTTATGCAAAATATCTAAGCTCTAGGCCTTTTGGGTCTTTCAAGAAGGTATTTTAAGTTTTTACTATATGTACATATAGTGAAAATCAATGACCCCCAGGGCGGGGCCGATTTTGACCCCAGGGTTATTATTTACAATAATCTTGGTAGAGGTCTACAGACAATGGCCTTATGCAAAATATCTAAGCTCTAGGCCTTTTGGGTCTTTACTAGAAGTTATTTTAAGTTTTTTACTATATGTACATATAGTTGAAAATCAATGACTCCCGGGGCGGGCCGATTTTGACCCCAGGGTTATAATTTGAACAATCTTGGTAGAGGTCTACCAGACAATGCCTTATGCAAAATATCTAAGCTCTAGGCCTTTTGGGTCTTTACAAGAAGATTTTTTAAATTTTATTCTTATAATTCCTTTTGGTTGCCATGGCAACCAGATTTCTGCATGGATTGAAATTCTTTGAACAACTTTGGAAGCCCTTCACCCAATGATCAATCCTGCCAAGTTTGGTTGAAATTGGACAAGTGGTTTTTCACAAGAAGATTTTTTAAGTTCACATATATAATCTATATAACACACACACACACACAAACAAACACACAGGTGAATCGCTATATGCCACCGCATCGCAGATGCTGCGGTGGCATAAAATACTTAATTCACTTCATAAAGATATACAAATTTAAGAAACAACAAAGTACAGACAGACTTCCGTTTTTTAGATGTAATGGTTATTAAGAAAGGAACATATATAGTCACTGATGTATATTTTAAAAGTACTGATTCTAAACAATATCTAAATTTTAAATCGTGTCATCCAAAACACATTAAAACAAATATCCGTTTTCGCTAGCAAGAAGAATATGTGCAATTGTATCTGATAAGGAAATACTTAAGATTAGACTTAAGGAACTCGCCATCACTCTAATTAAAAGAAAATTTCCAATTCAACTTATAAAAACTGGTATTAAAAAAGCTTTGGAGATTCCCCGAACCACCTTACTTCAAGTTAAGGAGCAACCAAAAAACAAAATTCTTCCATATATTCAACATGTAAC
Organism: Ruditapes philippinarum; assembly: GCF_026571515.1. Classification (NCBI taxonomy): domain Eukaryota; kingdom Metazoa; phylum Mollusca; class Bivalvia; order Venerida; family Veneridae; genus Ruditapes; species Ruditapes philippinarum. The sequence goes on along the minus strand of NW_026860311.1, from coordinate 17,635 downwards.
CCGAAAAACAGAGAATTGTTTGGCATAATTAAAACAAACATGGAAATTCTGAAACATGATGAAAAAAATGAAAAAGATAATAAGCAATACCAACATAATAAAATGCAAAAGACAATTACCAAATTTAAAAAAGCATTTTAATAAGTTCAGAATTTAAAGAAAACAATATAATGCCCTGTTGTTAAAAATGCAACGAACAGAGGTGTGGCCTCTGTGATTATTTAATAGAAGGATATTCTTTAAAACTTCAGAATAAAATATTTCACACAAAAGAAAATATGGACTGTACTGTTGAAAATTGTTTTATATGTTTTTGAGTTTGCAACGGCTGCAAAGAATTTTACATAGGCCAAACAGGTGACAAACTCAGAAACAGCAATGTTCATGCTCAGCAGATAAGAGACCCATCAACCAGACAATTACCTTTAAGTGAGCATTTAGATAAATGCTCTAAAAAAGACCCGAAATTTTTGTATTTTCCCATTTTATAAATTTCACAGTAAAAACGTTTCAGCTAGGTTATCTGAAGAACGCTATTTTATTGATGTTTTTAATCCAAAAATTAATACTATATAATGACGTTACTATTTTTAGATTATGCGTACACATGTGTACACAAAAACGTCGTCGTTTACTATGCGACGACGTCACATTTGCCCTGATGATCATAAGAGAAACCGGTTGGCAAATAATTAAATAAGTTAACTCATGGACTGTGTTTTTTGTTTTATTTATATGTGACTTTTTTTCCGGCACTTGTTTTCATTTTTTGTATATATTTCCGGAAAATTGTACAGAACATGAGTGTGAAACGGGCTAAAAACTGACGACAGTAGCTCAGATACTTCGCCATGCGAATCATCAACTTCTATGATACAGGAGGGTGACAAACAGTTGGAGAAATAAGCGCTAAATTAAGCTTAATATTGACAGCTATCCAAGACCTTACGGATGCAGTTAGGCATAATATGCAACAATTTGATTTTGCAAAAACTAAAAATGCGGTGGTAAATATCAAAGAAGTAATGGAGGGAATTGACGAAACTGCAAGGAATATACCAAATCAATTTTCATGCGGAGGGATACTAATATGAAAGAGAATGTTGATTACTTTGAATCCGAAGCAATGAGAATAAAAGCAAACATGAATGCAATTTGGGAGAAGAAGCTTAATCAAAGGAAATACGCATTTTGGGGAAATGTAAGGAATGGTGGCACTTTAATTTTTTATGAAAGATGGTTGGAATCAACTCCGATTATTATTCCAAGAAAATTTCAGAAAAGTGAGTTCAATAATGAAAAAGATGAACAGAGGATGTTAAGAGAAAGAGCCGTGATTCATGACTTTAAATTAGAAATCGAAATGATGAAGTTACGCGAGGCTTCCTGCATTGAAACATATAGAAGGATTGATAAAGAAATGGAGGACATAATCATGTCAAAATGTTCGGGAAAAACAGCAGAATGTCTGCTTAATATGTGGAAGCAGAATATACTGAGAAATGAAGAGATATCATTAAAAAGATGGAAAAATAATGAAAAAATGGTTAACGGCTTATGAAGAAGAGTTTAGAAAAACATTCGAAAATATTAATCCATTTTTCAAGAAAGAAAGTAGAATAAATGAAATAAATAGGGAAAGACCAATGTCATACGCAGAGGCAGTAAAAAGAATACCGTTTAACGGGAGAGCGCGTAGCAAATCAAGAAATAGTAATCAAAGAAATTCGGAGAATTTAAAAGAACTTGTGCAAGAATTTATTTACAAAATTAAACAGTAATGAAATGCAACAAAACAAAAGAAGTTTTGGTCAACAACAAAACAGAAGAAGTTTTGGCGTCAACAACAAAACAAAAGAAGTTTTGTTGAACAACAAAACAGAAGAATGAATTTTCAATCAACAACGAAACAATTATAATCAACAACAGCAAAAAGCATGGCGAAACAAGTCAAACAATTCCAAACTTTCACAAGATGATGTGGTCAGGCCAGAGGATTTTTGTTCTTTTTGAGGCCGACCACAACTGGACATGCGAAATGTAGAAAAAGGTAACCTAGTTGAAACGTATCCAAAATTTTACAATAATATATAATCTTTCAAATAGAAAACTTTCAGAATATGAAAAAAGTGTATTGTTGATGGGTCTAAAATTTACACCAACACCAGAAAAAAATAATCCTAGAGAACTTAATAATGATATTTCAGAATTTTTTCGTAAAATACGATTGCTTGAATATTTTGATGAAACTGAGAATAAAGATGTTTCTTTGGCCAGGAATAAAACATATTTCAATCCACCTAGTGGTCGTAATGGAAAATTAGATACATATATATCAACAACTAATACTTGGTGTTCAAGTGTTTTAAATGAAGAAAAAAACATTAAACATAACATTACTTTAAACCAGCGTAAAGCTCTTAAATCACTTGCAGAAGATAACACAATAATTATTAAAGAAGCAGATAAGGGTGGTGGTATTGTAATTATGAATGTAGACTTTTATAAAAGAAAAATTCTAGAAATGTTAAAAGAAGAAACTTACTACAAATCTATAACTGATTTTAATAAAAAGGGAACTTTTTTAAAAATAAAAGAGTTAATCAGCAAAAATACCAAATTAACAACAAATGAGATTGACTTTCTGTTAAATTTTGAAACAAAACCAAGTACATTTTACGGACTTCCGAAAATTCATAAAAGTAAGATTATTCCAGAAATATGCAAAATCAAAAGCCTCTGAATATATTGAAATACTTAATCCGGGAAGACTTAACATTTAGACCTATAGTTGCTGGTCCTCAAATGTGAAACTAGCCATTTAAGTTCATTTCTAGATAATTTATTAAAACCTTTTGTGGGAAAAGTTAAAAGTTACTTGAGAGATGATATTGATTTTCTGAATAACATACCAAAGAAAGTTGAAGAAAGTACAAACTTAGTTTCATTTGACATAGTTAGTTTGTACACAAATATACCCCATAAACTAGGTTTAGAAGCCATTTCATTTTGGTTAAATAAGTACCCAGAATTAATTACACATCGTTTTGATAAGAGCTTTATATTAAATGGCCTTGAAATAATTTTTACAAAATAATATTTTTTCATTTAATAATCAATATTATAGTCAGGTAAAAGGTACAGCCATGGGACAAAGGTTGCTCCAACATATGCAACACTTGTACTAGGTTATTTAGAAGAAACATTGTATTCAGAAATTAACAAACAGAAAGGTGAAGATTTTGCTAATTATATTCAATGTAACTGGAAAAGATTTTGGATGATTGTTTTATATTTGGCAAAGATCTCTAATTGATTTATTATATTTTGAAAAAATACTTAATTCACTTCACAAAGATATACAATTTAAGAAACAACAAAGTACAGACAGACTTCCGTTTTTAGATGTAATGGTTATTAAGAAAGGAACATATATAGTCACTGATGTATATTTTAAAAGTACTGATTCTAAACAATATCTAAATTTTAAATTGTGTCATCCAAAACACATTAAAACAAATATCCCGTTTTCGCTAGCAAGAAGAATATGTGCAATTGTATCTGATAAGGAAATACTTAAGATTAGACTTAAGGAACTCGCCATCACTCTAATTAAAAGAAAATTTCCAATTCAACTTATAAAAACTGGTATTAAAAAAGCTTTGGAGATTCCCCGAACCACCTTACTTCAAGTTAAGGAGCAACCAAAAAACAAAATTCTTCCATATATTTCAACATGTAACCCGAAAAACAGAGAATTGTTTGGCATAATTAAAACAAACATGGAAATTCTGAAACATGATGAAAAAATGAAAAAGATAATAAGCAATACCAACATAATAAAATGCAAAAGACAATTACCAAATTTAAAAAGCATTTTAATAAGTTCAGAATTTAAAGAAAACAATATAATGCCCTGTGTTAAAAAATGCAACGAACAGAGGTGTGGCCTCTGTGATTATTTAATAGAAGGATATTCTTTAAAACTTCAGAATAAAATATTTCATACAAAAGAAAATATGGACTGTACTGTTGAAAATGTTTTATATGTTTTTGAGTTTGCAACGGCTGCAAAGAATTTTACATAGGCCAAACAGGTGACAAACTCAGAAACAGAAAAACTGTTCATGCTCAGCAGATAAGAGACCATCAACCAGACAATTACCTTTAAGTGAGCATTTAGATAAATGCTCTAAAAAAGACCCGAAATTTTGTATTTTCCCATTTTATAAATTTCACAGTAAAAACGTTTCAGCTAGGTTATCTAAAGAACGCTATTTTATTGATGTTTTTAATCCAAAACTTAATACTATATAATGACGTTACTATTTTTAGATTATGCGTACACATGTGTACACAAAAACGTCGTCGTTACTATGCGACGACGTCACATTTGCCCTGATGATCATAAGAGAAACCGGTTGGCAAATAATTAAATAAGTTAACTCATGGACTGTGTTTTTTGTTTTATATATATATATATATATATATATATATATATATATATATATATATATATATATATATATATATATATATATATATATATATATATATATATATATATATATATATATATATACCTGCATATATGTATATATATACACACAGACATTTATATATATATTTATATATAATACATATACTATACATACACACACACCGATAAATGCACAATCTGAGAAAATTCAGTAATATAACCTTCAAGGTCAAGGTCATTAAAAAGCCCAAGCAAATTTGGGTTTGATAAACAACAAGGTCTGGTCCTTAAGAATGTTCTGTTATAATATGAAGTTTATCCCTTCAAAAATAGCAAAGTTACAGTCAGTTACTGCCAAAACAATGAAAATTTCAATAATTTGACCTTCAAAGGCAATGTCATTAATGAGTGAAGGTCAAGGTCTTTCGGTATATTTTTAACAGTTATCTTTGAAGATTATTATGTTCAAGTTTGAAGACAATCCATTCAAAAATAACAAAGTTACAGCCAATAATAGCCAAAAAAATGAAAATTTCAATAATTTGACCTTCAAAGTCAAGGTCATTGATGAGTGAATGTCAAGGTCTGACTGGTTATTTTTAAGGGATATCCTTGAAGATTATTATGTTCAAGTTTGAAGACAATCCATTCAAAAATAACAAAGTAACAGCCAATAACAGCATGAACAAGCAAAAATTGGACTTTTAACCTTGAAGGTCAAGGTCATTTATGGATGAAGGTCAAGGTTAGTGTGGTCTACTGAAAGGTCTTGTCCCAAGGGTTGTTGTGGCCAAGTATGAAGACAATACACCAAGAAATAAAAAAGTTATGATCCAGGTACAAGTTTTCGGACGGCAACGGCAACGGCAACGGAGACGGCAACGGCAACGGCAACGCCGACCTGACTATAACAATACCTCTACTTTTTTTTTCAAAAAAAAAAAAGTCGAGCTAATAAAAATTATAGGGAAAATCAATGACCCCCTGGGGCGGGGCCAATTTTGACCCCAGGGCTTTTATTTGAGAAATCTTGTTAGACACTCACTAGAAGATGTCTCATGCCAAATATCTAAGCTCTAGCTCTTTGGGTTTTCTAGAAGAAGATGTTTAAAGTTTTTTCTTTTGGTTGCCATGGCAACCAGAGTTCTGCATGGAATGGAATTCTTTGAACAACTTTGTTAAGGCTTCACACAAGGAACATCCCTGTGAAGTTTCATTATGATCTGCCTTATGGTTTCAGAGGAGATGTCGTTTGAAAAGTGTGAATGGACAACGGACGACGTACGACGGACGACAGACGACGGACGAAGAGTGATCCTAATAGCTCACCCTGAGCATATGCTCAGGTGAGCTAAAAAGGAATGAATAGGATCAAAGGAATGTACTGTTACCCGTTGTTCTCCAAGTTACACAAGTACCTCTGGGTTTGTATGGACAGACAGACGGACGCAAGGGGCATAATTCTGTCAAAATGCTTGATAGAGTTACCTCCTTCTGTCTACATGTTGGGGTCATGATGGTGAACAAGTGTGCAAAGTTTCAAAGCCATATGTCAATCGACTTTGAAAATATTTGAGGTGTAACAAAAACTTTATCATATGTGGCTAGGCATAGGCCGATACCATCGCTAACACTCGGGTGACTAGGATAGCCCACAGGAGCTTGACATTCTATCAATAATTGAAAAATATAAGGAAAAACATAAGAAATAACGGAAAATATACCCCTCTGTACTAATAAATAAACACAAGTTTGTTTATTTATATATAGAGGGGTATATTTGCCATTATTTTTTTATATTTTGCCTATAGTATACAATGTATGTCAATTTCCTGCGGGGTGCTTTAAGTAATAGAAAGAGCATCAAAAGATTTGTATGAGAGGGCGTATGTATAAAAAACTGCGAGGCAAAAACCCTGATTGGGCATAGAAACCTTATGGGAGTTGTTACCCTTGTCTATATATTAGTATATTGTGTAATGGGAATGGACTTAGAATTCATTTCTGACTTAGGATAAATGTTTCCTACCATCAAACACAAATTTTGTGAACACTCAATGAGCCTACCCCTTTCGTCTAACCCACTGAGCTATCGCGCCACTAACTAGGTCAAATAAATGCCACTATAGCACCTTTGTAACCAATAAAACATGTTTAACCGTAACCCTAGAAGTAATCTGAGTGACGTTTTTCACCTTTGATTAATCAACCTGCAAACTATTAAAACTGTTAGATTTTTCAACGACACACCCTAGTTCCTACTTTCGTTTTCAATTAATTCAACTATCGATAATATTGCAACAGCAACATAAAAGAAATTTAAAATATTCATACTTTCTGATTTCTTAATATGTATTCTTGGAAATATACCAAGTAAATCTTGTTTATGACATGATAAAGTAGCTATATTATGGTAAAGTTTGACTAACCTCTGTGTAATCTCATCGAAGGAAGTGTAAATCAGAACATATTAATTTCGCACATGCGTGCTTGCATATCTCATGACAATCGCAAATTTTCAGGGATCTCCCCTTATCAGTACATCACAAACATTGAAAATATTTATATTTTTTAATTTATTTTTCATTATTTTGTATACTTTTGATCATTTTTTGATAAAATATAACGGACGTAGGTACAAAAAGTTAAAAATAAAACAGAAAGAGAAAAATGAATGTCAGACGTTTCACTCCCAAGACGTTTCACTATTGAGACGTTTCACTCCCCAGACGGTTCACACCTAGACGTTTCACTCCCATTTTGTCAATTGTATGGACGTTTCACTCCCAAATTTTAGAGATGTTTACTAGGAAAGTTAACAAATTTTAATTTCATTAATAATAAACAGTGTAAAAAGTAAATTCAATTTAATGTTTCATTTTGTTGATTTCAATGGTATTGTTAAAGATTACTCATTTAATTATGGGATGAGTGATAAGAGGTGTAAATGAAAGACAAATTTCTGAAATATCACTTTTATTATAAGTGTAACAACATGAGAAAATTCTATTTACAGTAAATTAAAAAAAATTAGAATAACAAAGACATATTATAAATATCAGTTTAAATATTGAAATCACTACCAGTAAAGTAATTAATATTATTCAAATAATAAAAAATATCAATATATTAAATGTATTGACTATATAATGATAATTTTTTGTAAGTCTTAAACAATGAAATGCGAAACATGTGTATGAAATAAATTATTTTTCAAAATTATTTTCTTCATCAATTTATTTAACAGTAGCCATTAAACAAACTTAAGTTATTGTGGTGTTATCTCATCGCCAAATTAGTTGTATAAACACTGAGACAACCAACTAATAGTTTGACACCAATATTAAATCAGTTGTATAAACACTGCACTTAAGAATCAACAGTTAACTAATCAGTTGTTTTATTGCACCATTAAAATTTTTTTACAACAGCCAATTTAAACACAGAAACTTCTCCAAAAGTTTTGTTTATATAATAATGAATTTTAGTCACAAAAAAATGATTACACATGACAAATATTGAAAAAGTCCCAATGCTTCTAATTTAATTTAGAGTGGTTGGACCAATGCTCGGCGTAAAAAGTTGTTTTTTTAGAATATCTGACAATGTCTCGAGTTATCTCCGATTTAGGTCACTGGTGTTTTTATTTACATCTTTCACCATTTTATCCATAAATGAAAATTCAATTTCATGGTTTAGGTCATACCTAAGTGATCGCTCACAACAAGTATGTATGTCTGGAAAGTATTCTGAAGCTCAGCATATAAAATCTGGTGTGCCTCAAGGTTCAGTTTTAGGCCCTCTCCTTTTTATTATTTATATCAATGACTTACCTTTGCATTTATCACATTCTACATCAGACATGTTTTGACATATTAACACAATGGCTATTTAAAACAATATCATCAGTCTTGAAAATGGACATATAACATTGAGGTTTGTTGACGTTGATTTGAATTTGCCATATAAAATAAAGAGTGGGTGGACCAACACTTGGCGTAAAAATACTATATTTGATATGGCAAATTCAAATCAACGTCAACAAACCTCAATGTTATATGTCCATTTTCAAGACCGATGATATTGTTTTAAATAGCCATTGTGTAAAATTCGCTAATCACATAATGATCAGTGATTTTTTTCACTGTATTTTACAGCCGAATAAAGGCTGTTTCCCCTAGCCCAAAATAGGTATATTTTCCCCTTTAAAGGCTATTATTTTCCCCTAAAATGCCTTGTGCTCTTCCTTACCAAAACCATGACTTAACAGCATCTGACTTATAATCAGCTGGAAGACAGAAAGCTATCCCTATAGATAGCCTCTGCATGTTAAATTGAATTGATATTTTTTTTTCATAAAACTGTAAAATGTGTGGGTAAATTCCATTTTCAGTTGTTGAAATTTGATTTAAGGTTTTCCCCCCTTTTCTGATTCACCGCGATATATTTTCCCCTTTAGAAAGCCACAGGTTGTTTTGAAAATTGGAAAAAAAATCACTGATGATGTGCATGGCTGGAGCTATAGATAGTCCGGATAAACAAGAGTGGTTTGCGTGAAATTGTACCATAGCTCGGCGTGCAATACTACATGATGCAGGATTGTTTTTCGAATAAAATCTCTTTTTTATCTTATGAAGAAAACATATTGAATAAATTGTAAGAACCAAATTAAGTTTATACATTTACAAGTACCCAACTTTTAGTTTAAATTTTACAGCCCCAGAACTCTAGTGTTAAAAGATTTTAATAATTTATATGTTGCGGATTACATACGGTTGTTTGTCTGCTATTAGCATTGTCACGTGACTTCACCATCAGTGAACCACACCAGGATAAAATGTGAAAGATGTTAATAAAAGCACCAGTGACCTAAATCGGAGATAACTCGAGACATTTTCAGATATTCTAAAAGAAAATATTTTTAACGCCGAGCATTGGTATGCGCCGAGCATTGGTCCAACCACTCTAGTATTTTTACGCCGAGCGTTGGTCCACCCACTCTAGATATTTCTGATTTCAATGACATATATCGCGAAAGCACTATACTAGCATTTATTAATACACTTGTTACTATATATAGTAACAAAATTGCCTATGATTTCAACTGATTATGAGTGTCACATGACCTATTATGAGTTTGCGGCCCGGGGCCGAGAACTAATTATCAGCCCGCAGAACATGCGCAAGTGCACAAACTGAAACAATGACGTCATATTTTACGTCATCAAACAGTTAACTGTAAAAGTGAAAGTAGGTTGTCAGCACGAATTGCTTTATTCTTATTATGAGAGCTTAAGCGTATTTAGTACAAACACATTTTTTTTACTATTGAAATTTGATGAAATAATACGACAAATTCATTCCGAAAAAAAAAATGAAAATAAAACTTGCTTCTAGATTCTACTGCTTTCAACACACAAACAGTAAACATCTCTGTACATATAGTACTCCCCGCAGGTACCGCGTCTTTGCCTATTCCGATGTAATAGGAAATTTGTTTCTTTACACATTGAATGCTACCAAATACTGTTTCCACCATTATAGTGAAAGTGGAAGTGCTGCTTTTTGTGAATTTGGATAGAAATTGTTAGAATTTTTTTTTTCATTTCAAATAAATTCTGTCATTGATAGGAAAATCCAAAGCTGCCTGTGTGTGCTGAAAAAACTTCTTTTATTTTACCCATATTTAACGGTTAAACTTATAATTTCATATTCCGACACATGAAGGTCGTCTGCTGAAACTGTAGTGACAGCATATTCTGTTACAAAAAATTATACAGAAGCCAAAAAGGGCCATCAATTTACATACCACGGTACCATAGTGCACTCCATATAAGCTCCCATTCTAAACATGGCTGATCGCGCATAGATGTTTCTAATTAAAATCATTGAGTTATTCCATGAACAACATGTTTATTTTAAAGTCAAGATGCGACAGCTAAACACAATTCAATAAAATAGTTAATACAAGTTCTCTTTATTTGTACAATTTGCTGGAAAAAATAAGAACAGTGATACCATAGGGGACCATCCTAACAGTAGAAGAGTAGACAAGAATTTCAACGAAAGAACTTTGTTGTTGTATTTTTAAAAAAAAATGCTACTATTAGATCTACAAAGTGTATTAAAGACATTAATACACGTCAGAGGAGGGCCGGAAGGTGATAATCGGCCCTGAATGAATAATGGCCCTCGGGCTAAGCCTAAAGCCCTCGGGTCCATTATTCATATTTGACAATTTTTTTATCCCATGTTTAAAATTAACAACAAAAAAACACGTTACTCACAGTTAATTGTTTTCACAAGAATATTATGCTTTAAATTAAAATTGCCTATTGAGTCCATGTTTACAAAATATCACGTAGTAACAGGGGCAGGTAATCGAGACTACAGGATTGGAGCAGTACCTCTAGACGCTTGCACAAAATAGACAAATGTCGTTTTTTTCGCCGATTTTTACATTATTCATTCATTATCATACATAAATCGGTGTGAAAAGATGAATTAGACCTATTAAAGTTCATTCCGTTGGGTAATAAGGCAAGATTTTAGCATTTTATGATTCAAGCGCCTTGCCCGGTATATACCGGAATACGGTATTTAGTGTGGTGCTCTATCTCACTCAGTTTTCGGGTCTCTCCCCAGTTTTCGGGGGTGGGGGAAAATCCAGTAATCCGGGACGCCCGGGATCCGAGATCGTATTAGATATAGAGGGAAAACTAATAAACTATTTGTGTGTTGATTCTTGTCGCAATGAAAGGGTGGGGGGAAAATCCCGGGATCGCCTACAGAAAAGCCGGGATCCGGGATCGTATTAAACATATAGTAATACCAGTTCTCGGTGTCGACGATAAATTATCGATTATCTCATGCATTTCGTCAAAGATATGCTTGTGTTATGCTTGTTGACAATTTTAATGATGTTTTTCATTGTTGATTGCTATGATATATTTTTGTATTTGAATGATTTTCATACATGTTTCTTGGTTGGTTATTTCATATGTTTAATAATGAAAACGTTTAATTAATAACAGCCGTACTACAAATACTACAATTTGTACGGAAATAAAGTTTAGATTATTATTATTATTATTATTTTTATTATTATTATTATTATTATTATTATTATTATTATTATTTGAATGTTTTTGTAGAGCTTTTTGAATAAGTTTGATTTATTGTAGTTATGAAAAAAAAATCTGCTAACGTATTTTTTCACACATGAGAGAGTTAATTGACATCAGAATGTCACACACCTAAAATCTTATTTTGGAAGTACATGTACTGGCAGTGGAAGTCGCTGTGTATTGGTTATCAAGACTGCGGGGCCCCTTATTGAACACGTGACTGTTGGTGTCCATCATAAACATCATGATAAAAGTTAAATATACGTATTTATACATATATTCTTTTATGTATTGTCCAGGTCAAGCAAATATAACTGGCAAGACGAACTTGTTTGGTATGAGATAAAACACAACACTTAGGTTGAATGAAATAGGGCATTTATTAAATGCCATAAATGACAAATGTTACATAATAACAAACATGACAAATGTTACATAATAACAAACATGGCATGTACATATTTGTATCGAAATAACCAAACTGGGAGGTAAAAACCGCCAGATTATGATAACATTGTAATGTAATTCAAATAGATTACAATCTTAACAAAAGTTATGTAAGATGACAAAGTTGAACCAAAAACCATCTACATAAATATAATAAAATGGATTGCTGATCAAAAACAATTGACCAGAAAAAATAAATATTTTCCAAATCGTGGTCGACTCGCCCAGGAAAAAACCATAGTTTGGAAACCTGTGCCCTTTTATCTTGTGTCTAGTACCACTTGATGTAGGGCTCCATCCTTGGAAAATAGTTTAAACATTCTATACATTAAAAGTGTATAACATATGACTAGATCATAAGTATTTATGACAACAAATAGAAAAATATTTGAAAGAGATAATATAACATCGACTAGTTTTATAAATCTTTGCATGAACAATATACATAATATTATATATATATATATATAGTGTATCTCATGAATAGTTGCACAAATAATTGAGATAAACAATAAGTGAAACAACTGATTCATTAAGAATAAATGAAATGGTATTTATATCAACATCAAAAATTGAAAGAGGAGGATGGAGTTGGAGGAGGTGGATTTTAGTAAACAGAAAGGCGAGAATCATTCCTCGCCAAAATTATTTCTTTGTGATAGATCTAATGTAATCATTGGTTAATTAACATCACATGATTTAAGTCTTGATATCGATTGGCTAAGACGTACTTGGCTAAAACCTGCCCCGTAACGGCTAAAAACCTGACCCGTAATATTCTGTACAGTAATGAGTATAGGGACAGAACAATGACATAAATTATTTTATGTGGGCATAAAATCTATTTTATGTATTGTCCAGGTCAAGCAAATATAACTGGCAAGACGAACTTGTTTGGTATGAGATAAAACACAACACTTAGGTTGAATGAAATAGGGCATTTATTAAATGCCATAAATGACAAATGTTACATAATAACAAACATGACAAATGTTACATAATAACAAACATGGCATGTACATATTTGTATCGAAATAACCAAACTGGGAGGTAAAAACCGCCACAAAGGGAACCTTCCGCCATAAAATCTATTAAATGTATGTACCAAACTTTTATCATAATATGATAATATGTAATAAGGAAAAAGTAAATATAAGTTGTCAATCAATTCATTTATTGATATATACATGTATTTTCATAAATCATTAATGCAGGTGTCATTGGTAAATTATCGATTAGATAATTAACCCCTGCATTTTTTTTACAGATGTGTAATGTTATGTCAGTGTTCTTTAAGAAATTATGAAGTAGACTTGTGTATCTTTTTTCTGACGGAGTTGGTTTTGATGGTTTCGAGATACTGACACAAATGACACGTGCCCTTTATAATATTAGAGTAGAGACACCTGTCTGGTGAACCAAAGTGTGATTGCTACGTAAAGTAAGATTAAGCCGGGTTTTTTTAATTTTATTTAAATACATTTTGTTTGATTCGTCACGGAAAAAGATGACCTTTTATATAAATCTTTTTATTTTCCTACTTAGATATAAATCTTTTAATTTTTTAGTGATTTCCACTTGTCAAATCATTTTACTCCTATCAATAAATTAGTATATTGTACCTTTTAAAAAATCACAACAAACGAATTATCATTTTCTCTATTAAATCATTACGATACTTGAACAATATTTTTAGAATATCTTTGATCTACCATATTACATTTAGAAAAGCCGGGATTGTATTAGATATAAAGAGATCCCGGGATTTGACCACTGCCGTGTCATATTCAGAAAAGCCGGGATCGTATTCAACAAAGAGAGATACCGGGAATTGACCGTCTGTCATATCACATTTAGAAAAGCCGGGATTGTATTAGATATATAGAGATCCCGGGATTTGACCACTGCCATGTCACATTCAGAAAAGCCGGGATCGTATTTAACAAAGAGAGATATCAGGAATTGACCGTCTGCCAAATTACATTCAGAAAAGCCGGGATCGTATTAGATATATAGAGACCCCGGGATTTGACCACTGCCATGTCACATTCAGAAAAGCCGGGATCGTATTTAACAAAGAGAGATAACGGGAATTGACCGTCTGCCAAATTACATTCAGAAAAGCCGGGATCGTATCAGATATATAGAGATCCCGGGATTTGACCACTGCCATATCACATTTAGAAAAGCCGGGAAGCCGGGATCGTTTTAGACAAGCAGTGTTTATCATCACCATCATCATCGTCGTTATCACCATTATCGTCATCTCTAATAAATCAAGTTATTATAATATAGGGGGAATTATTATTGATAGGCATGCGGCATAGTTTAAATATATATAATAATGGGTATATAACGAAGGTCAATACAAGTTGGCAATCAATTAATTCTATGATAATATACATGTATCTAAATCATATATCAGTAAGGTAGAAGTAGCTAGTTCATTTTGAACAAACACAAAACAGAACAGAACTTTTATTTCGGATTTAATCACATACATAATAATATTCAAGTAACATGTACTTTCAGTGCAATCAATGTAAAGAAATCATGATATTAATAGTATAAAGAAATCAATAATTGTAATGAAACTTACGTTGATTGTTATTAAGCCTTTTTTATGAACATATTTAAGGAAGAAAATCAATATCAAAACTTTAAAATAAAAATTTTTGATCTATCATTGAACATTGTTTACTAGTGAAGTTCTAACAGTCATAGCATTTTTGTAATAAAATGCTAATTTACATAGTTCATTTCTATTATTACTTCGCACCAATGCAATAAATTTGTACATACTTGGGTTAACAAAATAATATCTTTTAATATAAAGGTTACGAATATTTGCATAACATGGGCATATAAGATCAAAATTACATTATCTAATAAGCAGAATATGAAAAATATAAAAATATTAAGTTGAAAATATCACAATATAATTCATTGTACCTTTGATAAAATATGCAGTGCATTAATCTGGCGTGAAGTATAATTTTATGATAATGCCTTTTTATCTTTTCTCAATTAATTCGCTTTGTGACACAATATTTTTATGTTGCAAGACTCAAACTTGTTTTTATTGGCAAAAGCATTTTACAGTGTCAAGTTATTTGGTCTTTCTTTTACAATTGCCTTTTATGGACCGTGTTTCACACTGTGTTTACTTATATCGTGTGTAAAGATAATATATCTTACATGTGTGCACTAAAATATGTTTATTTTACATTCAGAAAGAGAAATTATCAGTATTATAAAATATCAATTTTAAGTATAATTAATCTTTAATGCAATAGCTATTAAATTCGAATTAAGGTGTTGAATTTTTTAATTGCTTCATCATTATATTTTTCATTTACCATGATCTTGCACATATAAATTTTCATCAAGTTATGTAACGTGAATTACTATTTTCAATGTCATACGAACCGCAGCCAGAAAAGCCGGGATCCTATTAAAACATATAGGGATCCCGGGAATTAACCAGTCCAAGAATATATTTTTCAGATAAGCCGGGATCGTATTTAACATATAGGGATCCCAGGAATTGACCAGTCAAAGAAGATGTTTTTCAGATAAGCCGGGATCGTATAAAAAACACATAGGGATCCCGGGTAATGACCAGTTCAAGAATATAGTTTTCAGAAAAACCGGGATCGTATTAGACGTACAGATAAGAGTAAATTATCATTCGGTCTATTTGCCATATATCTAATACGATCCCGGATCCCGGGCGTCCCGGATCCCGGATCCCGGGATTTTCCCCCCACCCAATGAAAGGCGATTAAACGTTAAGTTTTTATTTTTCACTGTATGTAATGAACGTTAAATTAAATTAACTTAGGATATAAATATATATTAAATTTAGAGCTATTTATCAACAAACTTAAAATGCGGAAATCACAATACTTATAATTTATGCCTAATTAATTGGAAAAATTAAAGACTATATTCTTGAATTGGTCAAATCCCGGGATCCCTATATGTTTTAATACGATCCCAGCTTTTCTGAAAACTATATTCTTGAACTGGCCAATTCCTGGGATCTCTATATATTCAGGGTCTTTCAAATAGAATGGTCAGGAGACAGACCAATTTTACAAAAAATGCTGTCTCGGTTGAGTCACGTGATATGGCATAGCACAGCACCATTCAAAAATCAAATTATAATTAACATAATATTTTGTTAAATCAATAAAAAAAATTACTAAAAACTAACTCTGACTACATTATATTATCAGTTTTTACTTTAAAAGTAACAATTCTATAGATTTGCAACGAAATTATAAATTATCTAAGGTAAAAATCTACTGCTCATATTTGAAAATAGGTCCGAGTTTCATGAGCTTTTTTTAAATTTATGCATTGTTCAATGACAAAATAGAAATTGATTTTACAGAGAAAAGATGTTATTAAATCGTATCATGTAAAAATATTATAATATTTCACGATATTATTTTCAAATATTTGATGTTTAATTTGGTGCATTTTCAAAATGGCGCCGATTATCGGCAAATCAAACTCCTCACAGCGGTTACGTCACGCTTTGCTACTTTAACCACTGCCACCACTGAAATCACGTGATGATAGTTGTATCATGTGACAAAAACATGGCGGCCAGTTTCAGAATGCCAGGGATCCCATATCAAACTGGCAGATTTATAATTACATCCTTATCAGACAAAATAAGTTCAAGACACACAATTTGTTATCACTTTAAAACAAGTGCCGGATCAAATCTTTTTGTGCAATCCTTCAATAACTGTTTATATTCTACCATTGTTTACTATGCATACGGTGGCACAGTGAAAATATCTTTCGTTATGTTTACAAAATAATTTTTATACGTATATTTTTTTACTTTCTTGTACATTAAGCATAACTATTTAACGAAAGAAAACTAAAATGATATAAAGTATTCTATTTTTAAATTAAAAGTGAAAAAAATATATCCGGCTATATTCGACCGAATTTACTTGTGGTGGCAGTGGTTACTGTACAGATCAGGGGAAGTAACCGCTGCGAGGAGTTTGTCGGCAAATATTCTGAACAAATAATCTATGATTTTTTAACAAAGATGGCTTTAAAAAACATCATTTCTTGAAATATTTATCCTTTTTTCAAAAGTTTAAAGATTTTAGATAACATCATGTCGTTAAAATTTTCATTTTTGCTCTTGTATTTGATATTCGCCATTTTCTTGAGTTGCTTATAGTAAACTATACCGATTTACACCGAGACATGTTTAATTGTAGCGAGAATTAAGGGTTTACATAGCGTGTTGAATACGATCCCGGCTTTTCTGAAAACTATATTCTTGAACTGGTCAATTCCCGGGATCCCTACATGTTTTAATACGATCCCGGCTTTTCTGGCTAAATTGATTGACAACTGTTTACTTTTTCTTATTGCATATTAGCACTCTTGATGGACCACTCTTGATGCCCAATATATATACAACGACTTACATTGTCATTACATGTACTTTCTGTATTAAACAAGATTTTGTGTGTGTGTGACATTCTGAGGTCAATTAATTAACGCTTTTGTCTGTGAAATAAATACGTTATTTTTAAAGATT
>NW_026860310.1:0-46716 GCF_026571515.1 Ruditapes philippinarum | reverse complement strand
CAGGTTATGTGTAAAATTTGCCATATTTTCAGTATATTTGTTGCCATAGCAACCAGATTTTTCAGCATAGGAAAAAAAAGAAAAAGACGTACATAATCTCCATAATGCCATCTATCCATATATCAAGTTTCATAAAAATATTTTCAGTACTTTTTGCGTTATCGCGGGATCCAGGTTATGTGTAAAATTTGCCATATTTTCAGTATATTTGTTGCCATAGCAACCAGAATTTTCAGCATAGGAAAAAAAGAAAAAGGCGTGCATAATCTCCATACTGCCATCTATCCATATATCAAGTTTCATTAAAATATTTTCAGTACTTTTTGCGTTATCTCGGGATCCAATTTTGTGGACGGACGGACAGACGGACGGACTGACAGACGGACTGAGGGTAAACCTAAAGTCCCCTCCGGTAAACCGGTAGGGGACTAACAAGTTATATAGCTTGACAGAGTCATGGCATTTTGTAATTGTGAAATATATAAGTTGCCAAGTCATTGCTATGACTTGTGAAGTGATAAATATTCAACTTTATCAACTGACACCTATAGAATTTTTGTTTGTTTGCTTCATTTTACGCCTTTTTCAACAGTATTTCAGTCATATAGGCGGGTAGTTTCCTAACCATCGTTCCTGGAGAGTTACACCAGTACTAGACTACCTTCCTCCGCGCTAAACTACCAAAGCATCTCCCGGGGATCGAACCCACGCCAGAGAGGTAACTGGATTAGAAGTCATCGACTCTAACCCCTCGACCACGGAGGCGGTAACACCTATAGAATATCATGCAAGTTATCGTCCTACCAAATATGAAATACACCTGTCAATAAATAAAGGCTGTATGGGCAAAAGTGTAAAAATCTATTTTTAGCACAAGCGACCTTGACCAAACTGACCCCTAACTCCACCCAAAGGAAGAATACCATGCAAGTTATCTTCCAACCAAATATGAAATAAATCTCTCAATAAATAAAGGCTGTATGGGCAAAAGTGTAAAAATCTATTTTTAGCACAAGCGACCTTGACCCAACTGACCCCTAACTCAATCTAAAGTAAGAATAACATGCAAGTTATCTTCCTACCAAACATGAAATATATCTGTCAATAAATAAAGGCTGTATGGGCAAAAGTGTAAAAATCAATTTTTAGCACTAGTGACCTTGACACACTGATCCCTAACTCAATCAAAATGAAGAATACCATGCAAGTTATCTTCCTATCAAATATGAAATACACCTGTCAATAAATAAAGACTGTATGGGCAAAAGTGTAAAAATCTATTTTTAGCACAAGTGACCTTGACCCACTGATCCCTACCCCAATCAAAAGGATGAATACCATGCAAGTTATCTTCCTACCAAACATGAAATATATCTGTCAATAAATAAAAGCTGTATGAGCAAAAGTGTAAAAATATATTTTTAGCACTGGTGACCTTGACCCAACTGACCACTAACTCCATCAAATTTTATGTTCCTATCAATTATAAATGACATCTGTCTATAGAATATGGTTAATACACCTGTAAAAATGTAAAAATCTATTTTTAACATTGGTGACCTTGACATTGGTGACATTGACCTTGACCAAAATGACCCCTTACTATACCCAAAGAAGGAGGACCTCCCTTGGCATGTTTGTATTAAACATGAAAGACATCAACTAAAAAATAAAGGCTGTATGAACAAAAATGTTTAAATTTATTTTCTAAACCAGTGACCTTGACTTTGACCCTAGAGACCACTTACTCCACAAAAAATATTTAAAGATTTCATTTCAAAAATATATTTTTAGCGCCCTGACCCAGATGTTCAATTGAGCAGAACAATTTGAACACTTTTAGTAGAGCTTCATGCTAGGAACATCTCAGGAAAATTTCATCACATTTGGCTCAGTGGTTTCTGAGAAAAAGTTGTTTGTATAAAAAGTTGATGACGGACTCAGGTGAGCTAAAAATCTAATCCTCTGAAAGTGCAAGGCCTAGAGCTTATACATGTTGTGTTTAACATCATCGAATGAAACTCTTCAAAAATTGTTCAAACTAGAACTTTCACTAAATGTGATTAATACCCCCGCAAGACTGCTTTGGAAATGAGGAAGTTACTAATCACTAGTTACTAGTAACAGAATACCTTGCAAAAAAATTGAAATAGAGTTATGGTTGTGGGCAATTAAAGATAGGTGTGGTTCTTGTATGTTGCATTTCCTTTTAATGTGGTTGACTATTGATGAAGTTTTATTGAATTACTCTGTAATAAGTCTAGAAAGAGTTACGCTTCTTGAGCACTGCACTTCCCCTCATTGCACTTGACCATTGTATTAAGTTGCATTTAACATTAGTTTTTAAGTTATGCACCAGACAAGGAAAAAGAACAAAGGGCAATAACTCTACAAATACTGAAGATGGAGTTATGTTTATTGTACACTGCACTTCCTCTCATTGCCCTTTACCATTGTATGAAGTTGTACTGAATTCCAACTACTAGTTTTCAAGTTATGCACTGGACAAAAAAAAGTAACAAAGGGCAATAACTGTAATTTGTCCAAATAGTGCTATGGTTCTTGTGCACTGCACTTCATCTCACTGCCCTTGACCATTGTATGAAGTTTCATTGAATTCCAATCATTAAATTTCAAGTTATGCACTGGACAATAAAAAGTAACAAAGGGCAAAAACTCTTAAATGAGTCAAGAAAAAGTTATGGTTTCTGTGCACTGCACTTCCTCTAAATGATCATTGTATGAAGTTGTATTGAATTCCAACCATTAGTCTTCAAATTATGCTCCGGACAAAAAAAAAGCAATGGAAAAGTAACAAAGGGCAATAACTCTGTAATTACCTTAGATAGAGTTATGGTTCGTGTGCACTGCACTTCCTTTTATTGTGCTTGACCATTGTATGAAGTTGTTTTGAATTCCAACCAGTAGTTTTCAAGTTATGCTCCAGACAAGGAAAAGTAACAAAGGGCAATAACTCTGTAATTAGTCAAGATAGAGTTATGGTTCTTGTGCACTGCAATTCCTCTAAATGTGCTTGACCATTGTATGAAGTTATATTGACTTCCAACCATTAGTCTTCAAGTTATGGTCCGGACAAAACTAGGAATGGAAAAGTAACAAAGGGCAATAACTATGTAAATTACTTTAGATTAGAGTTATGGTTCTTGTGCACTGCACTTCCTCTTATTGTGCTTGACCATTGTATGAAGTTGTTTTAAATTCCAATCAGTAGTTTTCAAGTTATGCTCCAGACAAGGAAAAGTAGCAAAGGGCAATAACTCTGTAATCAGTCAAGATAGAGTTATGGTTCTTGTGCACTGCACTTCCTCTCAATGTGCTTGATCATTGTATGAAGTTGTATTGAATTCCAATTGTTAGTCTTCAAGTTATGCTCAGGACAAGGAAAATGCAACGGACCGCTGGACCGACCAACCACCGAGTGACTCCTATATACCCCTAAACTTCGTTTCGGGGGGTATAATTATAGCCCTGGGGTCAAAAATGGCCTTGCCCCAGGGGGTCATTGATTTTTTGATAGTTTTATACTTGAAACACTATGTCTTTGTTTCTCTACTAATCAGTTCTTAAAAATGCTCTCAAACAAGAGCACCGCTAGGCGGAGCATTATATGCCTGAAAGTGTTTTTTTTTTGGGAATTAGCTGTAAATCCTATAAAATTTTACAGCTGTAGGTTGATTAATACTTAAGTTATAAAAAATGACCTTAACGTATGACCTTGTGACCCAAAATCAATAGGGGTGTTCTATCCAATATGCACAATCATACTATGAAGTTTGAATATTGTGGGCCAAATGGAATTTAAGTTATGCTCTAGAAACTATTTTCAGTATTAAGGTAAAAGTGATTTTGACCTTTGACCTTGTGACACAAAATCAATAGGGGTCTTCTTCCCAATATGGACAATCATCCTATGAAGTTTGAATATTGCGGGCCAAATGGAACTTAAGTTATGCTCCAGAAACTGTTTTCAGTATTAAGGTAATAGTGACCTTGACCTTTGACCTTGTGACCCCAAAATCAATAGGGGTCTTCTACCCACTATGGACAATCATTCTATGACGTTGAATATTGTGGGTCAAATGGAACTTATGTTATGCTCCGGAAACTGTTTTCAATTGTAAGGTAATAGTGACCTTCACCTTTGACCTTTTGATCCCAGAATCAATAGGGGTCTTCTACCCAATATGGACAATCATCCTATGAAGATTGAATATAGTGGGCCAAATGGAACTTACGTTATGCTCTAGAAACTGTTTTTGGTTTTAAGGTAATTGTGACCTTGACCTTTTACCTAGTGACCTCAAAATCAATAGGGATCTTTTGCCCAATATGGACAATCATCCTTTGAAGTTTGAATTTTGTGGGCCAAATGGAACTTAAGTTATGCTCCGGAAACTGTTTTCAGTATTAAGGTAATAGTGACCTTGACCTTTGACCTTGTGACCCCAAAATCAATAGGGGTCTTCTACCCAATATGAACAATCATTCAATGAAGTTTGAATATTGTGGGTCAAATGGAACTTACGTTATGCTCCGGAAACTGTTTTCAATTTTAAGGTAATAGTGACCTTGACCTTTGATTTTTTTGACCCCAAAATCAATAGGGGTCTTCTACCCAATATGGACAATCATTCTATGAAGTTTGAATATTGTGGGTCAAATGGAACTTACGTTATGCTCCGGAAACTGTTTTCAATTTTAAGGTAATAGTGACCTTGACCTTTGATTTTTTTGACCCCAAAATCAATAGGGTTCTTCTACCTAATATGGACAATCATCCTATGAAGTTTGAGTATTGTGCGCCAAATGGAACTTAAGTTATGCTCCGGAAACTGTTTTCAGTATCAAGGTAATAGTGACCTTGACTTTTAACCTTGTGACCCCAAAATCAATAGGGGTCTTCTACCCAATCAGGACAATCATCCTATGAAGTTTGAACATTATGGGTCAAATGGAACTTAAGTTATGCTCTGGAAACTGTTTTCAGTTTAAAGGTAATAGTGACCTTGACCTTTGACCTTTTGACCCAAAATCAATAGGGGTCTTCTACCCAATATGGACAATCATCCTATGAAGTTTGAACATTGTGGGCCAAATGGTACTTAAGTTATGCTCCGGAAACCAAATTGCTAACGGACGAAGGGACGGACAGACAGACGGACGCCAGGGGGTATAACATAATATGCCCTTTCGGGCATATAAAAAGGCCGTAATAAGATAAATAATTTTAAGTTGAGTCAATTTTTTGCAACTTTCTTTTGTGGATATAAGGTACGTATTATCAGTTAAAGTAACAAATAAGTTAAAAGGTAAAATTTTATACCTTATTTGAATTTTAAGTTCATTTAAGGTGTGGGCCCCGTTTTTTCTCAAATGACCCCCTGTTGATGAGTTTATGGGCCCAAAGGGCCCCCTGGGAATTCATTCTAGATTGAACACTGATAAACCTTTGAACTGTCAATAAGTTATAGAGCGGGCATGAAAAAAAAGATGTTTTAACATTGGACCTTGACCCTGACCTTTGGGGTGACTACTTGTGCCACGTTATTTCAATCTTTTCAGCAGTCAAAAAGTTATGGAGCGGACACAAAATGAAGGCTTTTAAACACTTGACATTTAAGTGTGACCTTCATCTTTGGGATAGCAACTAAATTATTGCGCTCTGCAAATCTTCTCATAATGATGATCACTTGTGCCAAGTAATTTCAAAAAAATGTTCAGCAGTTCAAAAGTTATGAAGCAGACACGAAATGTAGACTTTTAACACTTGACCTTTAAATGTGACCTTGACTTTGGGGTTAGCAACCCAAATATTGCGCTCTGCACATCATCTAAAAATAGTGTTCAAAATAGTTATTTCAAAATTTTTTCAGAGGTTTAAAAGTTATGAGCAGACACAAGAGTTACGGACAGACAGACAGATAGACGATGGACAGATGGAGGCCATTCCTATAAAGGTCCTTGCTTGGTAGAGGTTCACAATGTTTTATGTAAAATATATAAGCTCTAGTCTTTTAAGCCTCAGAGGATAATATTTCTATAAGATTATGCTATAATTGTTTGTAATGAAAATCTATGATCCGGCAGTCGGCCAATTTGCAACTAGAGGCAAATTTTGAACAGCTGTGGTACAGGAAATATAGATGATATCATATTCCAAATATCAAAGCTTTAGACAAAAAGATTTTTATGTTTTTACAATATGTGCATAATAAAAATCAATGACCCCCTGGGGCGAGGGCATTTTTGACCCCATGCGTATAATTTGAATCTTGATAAAGGTCCGCTACACAAAGTTTCTTGCCAAATATCTAACCTCTAACCTTTGTCCATGTGGACAAGAAGACTTTTTTCCAGTTTTTCTTATATACAATGTACATATAAGGAAAACCTAGGACCAATTTTGACACTAGATGCAAAATTTGAACAACTTTGGTAGATGACCTGTAGATGATACTATATACTTAATATTAAAGCTTTATGCCTTATACCTTTAAACAAGAAGATTTTCTAAGTTTCTACAAAATGTATGTAATGAAAAAATTTTGACCCCAGGGCTATAATTTGAACAATCTTGGTAGATGTTCACTACACAATATTTCATGCCATATATTTATGCTCTATTCTTTGTCAATTCAGAGAAGAAGATTTTTTTCCAGTTCTTACTATATATATATATAAGGTAAACATATGACCCCCACGGTTGGCCAATGTTGATACTAAGAGGCAAAATTTGAACAACTTTGGTAAAGACCTGTAGATGATACTATATATAAAATATGAAAGCTCTAGGCCTGGTTGTACCCGCAGACAAGAAGATTTTCTTATTTGAACAGAAAATGCCTTATGCAAAATATCTTTGCTCTAGACCTAGTGGGTCTGTAGAAGTAGATTTTGTAATTGTGTTTAACGAAATTTATATTCTTCAACGGAAAGGTAGAAACTATTATTTACAGTAAATTTTCTATGCAGTAAATTTTCTATGCTTTTTTTGATGAAAATTGTTCACATTTTTAATAACTTTTCACAGCTAAATTTAATTGGATTAAATGAGGGATTTGAATGGTTTTAATCACCTCATAAAATCGTGAGGCTACCAGAGGAATAAGGAATAACTGTCTTTGACACCCCTTTCATCGACTGGATATCGGCCAGGAAATAGTTCAGTCGTGGGTATCGACAATGCTGTGGATCATACCTGTATCATACCCGAATTATATTAAAGAAAAAGTTTATTGAATAGTTATCGAGGGGAAACAGTTTTCAAATTCAAGCACTCTGTGGCCCAGATCTTTTAGCATTTACTTTGAAGGCTATGGCTAATTAATTCTCAATCAATCTGGTTAAGCAGCTTCTACTTTATATGGAAAATGATCCTATGAACTTTGTAGGTTTTGGCCAAATGTTTCCATATTAATTTAGTTGAAACAGTTTTAAAGTTCAAGGACAAAGGACCTTGACATTTCCAAGCCCATAAATAGAAGTTTGTAGGCTATGGGTAAAAGGTTCTCTTGTAAAGTGGCCCTTTTAACCAACATACAAGCAGACATTTCAAATACTACATACTGACATATATAAAGATTCATATTATATCTTCCATTTTTATCACTATTTAATAAACAAATTCACTGAAAGAAGCATTCATATTTAGTTAAATCTTATTAGTTCAGTTTTAACAAGATGTTTCTTTAAAGTATGCATACATAATACTGTTTGTACATTCTTATAATAATTGAAAGCCTTACCATTTCTTCCTGTTTTCTAAAAGAAACTATCTTATTAGAATATTTTTCCCACTCTAGGTTTCCCATGTCCACTGATTTATCTTCTTTTAGATTAAGAGTCCGCTCCTTCCATTCCAACAAGTACTTGAAAAACTTTACATACAATGGGTACAGATTTGATACAACAATCTGCAAACAATTTAAATTTGTGTTACATATACTAAAATTTACTTTGTACTTAGAATCAGAAATAAAGCTTAAAAATTCTTGATTTTAACAATTTGTGTATTCTGTACTGATCATGATTCCCCATTTTAAGAATGCAATTATAAACCCATCCACATTCCTCAAAAACAATTGTTTGATTATTGTTTTTTTTTTAACAAGATGTGTCACTTAAAGTATGTTATTCCCTGAAAATTATGCTGGACAATAGAAAAATCTCCTGAAAGGTATATTATATTTTAATATACCAGTTCAGATATATTATTTTGAAACTTAACATTAGAGACACCGTCAAGGGGGTGGGGGGGGGGGGGAATGCACAACTTTTTTTTTCTTTTCCCCCCCTTTTTTTGAGGCCTCAAACAGTGAAAAAATGCCCTATTTAGGCCCCAAATACTGTTTTTCGTTTGAGAAATGTTGTTAAAAAAGTAACCACTTTTTCGGCGCGGACCCCATGAAAATGATAAATCAGGGGGTTGCGAGAAGGAGGATGTGCCCCCTTCTGTTTAGGGGGTTTGAAGGGGGCAGTAGTCCCCCTCATCAAGTTGAGTTGAATATGTAACACTTTTGGGGAGATAATGAACAGAAACTGAAAATTTCATGTTATTTTCAAAGTGAAAGGGACATTACTCTGCAAAAAATCATTGAACCATGACCAAATTCAAACTTGGCCTGCGCATTTCTTTAACGTATCCATATGTCAAGTTTGAGCTGAATGTGTAATACCGTTGGGGAGATAATGATAAGAAACTGAAAATCTCATATTATTTTCAAAGTGAAAGGGGCATAACTCTGCAACCATGACCAATTTCGAACTTGGCTTGCGCATTCGCCAAGAAAATTTTGGACATGTGATAGGCTAAAAATGGCCTCAGGTCGATCTTCATCCCTGACGTGTAACCAACGCTGAAAAACCTTTCACTCTATCTCATTGCATTGAGAAGTTGCAGCACTTTGAAATCAGTTTTGATGGGAAGAAAAACAATGCAAAATAGTGATTTTTCGCAATTTTGAGACGTCCCCCGTTGCCATGGCAACAGAAAATTTAAGATTGAGCATATTGTTACAGAGGTTATGGTTCAGTCAACATATGTGCCATTAGTTTCATCAGTATTGAAGCATTTTTCATAGTTTTATAGTAGTTGGAACTTGTAACAGGAGGCTTTTCAATGAAAACGGCCATTTTTCACAATATGCTCATGGAGTAAAATGTTAAGTTCAAAGCCCTCAAAACTATTCAATGTTAACACAAACCAGTTTTAAACAAAGTTCAAGGCACTGAAACTATTCAGTGTTAAACTTTTGTAAATTGCATATTGCATATTTATGTAGCCAAAATAATGGCTACATACATTTCAACAAAAGTATGAGTGCTGAAACTTAAAATTCAAAATTTTTCCAACATTCAAGAAAGATATCTTTGTCCAAAATCATTGAACCACGACCAAATTCAAACTTAACTGCTTATTCCTAAGATGTATCTATATGTCAAATTTGAGTTGAATGTGTCCAACCATTGGGAAGATAATGAACGGAAACTTAAAATTTCTGATTTTTTTTCAAAGTTCAAGGGGGATAACTCTGTCAGCTATCATCAAACAATGACCAAATTCGAAAATGACCAGTGCATTCTTATGACATATCCATATCTTTAATTTGAGTTGAATATCTACAACTGTTGGGGAGATAATGAATCATCAATGGGAACTGAACATTTCCATTTTTTCAAAGTTAAAGGGCCAAAAATCATCGAACCATGACAAAATTCGAACATGACCTGCGCATTCCTTTAACATTTCCATATGTCAAATTTGAGCTGAATGTGTAATACCGTTGGGGAGATAATGAACAGAAACTGAAAATTTCATATTATTTTCAAAGTGAAAGGGGCATTACTCTGCAACCATGACCAATTTCGAACTTGGCTTGCGCATTCGCCAAGAAAATTTTGCAAAAAAATCATTGAACCATGACCAAATTCAAACTTGGCCTGCGCATTCCTTTAACGTATCCATATGTGAAATTTGAGTTGAATGTGTAATACCATTGGGGAGATAACAAACAGAAACTGAAAATTTCATATTTTTTATCAAGTAAAAGGGGCATAACTCTGCCAAAAATAATCAAACCATGACCAAATTCGAACTTGACCTGTATTTTCTCATGACATATCCATATGTTAAGTTTGACTTGAATGTGTAATACCGTTGGAGTGATAATGAACGGAAACTGGAAATTTCATATTATTTTCAAAGTAAAAGGGGCATAACTCTGCCAAAAATCATCGAACCATGACCAAATTCGAACTTGGCCTGAATTTTCTCATGACATATCCATATGTTAAATTTGAGTTGAATGTGTGCAACCGTTACTAAGATAATGAACGGAAACTAATGATGGCTGAATGACGGAAGGACGGAATGACGGAACAGGGCATTATATGGCGGGGATATATGTATATATTGAATGTCCGTCGTCTGTCCACATTTGTTCGTTAACACTAGTGGTCACATTTTAGACTCAATCATCAAACTTTGTCAGGATGGTTGTCTAGATAATTGCTCGAATGAGTTCAAATGTGGATCATCTCAGATGAAAAACTAGGTCACAGGAGCTAAAAATAGAAGTCTTGTTAACACTCTAGTGGCTATTGGAAATTAGTCTAGAACTTTGCTTTGATGATTTCTAGGTCAAGTTTGAATATGGTTCACCTTGGGTCAAAAACTAGGTCACAATGCCAAAATATGGAAAAATCTTATTAACACTCTATTGGTCACATTTTTGATTGTCATCAAACTTGGTCAGGATGCTTGTCTAGGTAATTGCTCTGATGAGTTCGAACATGGGTCATCTCGGATGAAAACTTGGTCACAGGAGCTAAAAATAAAAAAATCTTGTTAACACTAGTTGTTACTGTTTTGATCCAAATATCCTGGAAATTGGTTTGAAAGTCTATTTTGATGATTATTAGGTCAATTTCGAATATGGGTCCGACACCTTAGGTAAAAAACTAGGTAACACCACCAAAATATGAACAAGAAGCGCCACAATGCAACGAAAACCAGGTTTTCAACCACCAAGTATTGATGAGACAGGAATTAATAATGAAATATGGCAGTGAAGGAAAAATGATGCTGTTTTTGTACCAACACAGACTATTGGTTTCACTAGTTTAAAATAAAAATATACTAGATACCTGAGTATCAATGTCAGACTGTATTTTCATGCAAGCTACACACATGCCAAGTTAAGTATTAAAGGTCAAAGTTTGCTGAACCTTTACCTTGCCACATATATCTAAGTAGCAATCCCAAGCTGCATCTTAATATAAGCTGCCTACACAGCAAGTTTGGTGTCAATAGGTCACAGCAAACTCGTTATTATGTGGAAACTGAATTTCTTTTTTTTAAGGAACATTGACCTTGACCTTGTTCACAGACACCTGGGTAGCAATCCCAAGTTGCCTCTTGATGTAATCTACCCATATACTAAATTTGGTGTCAATAGGTCTAAGCAAATTCAAGTTATTATGCAGAGATCTAATTTCTATTTTTAGCATCTGTTGAAGCCCGCCCGCCCAAGTGGTGTCTTGATATAAGCTTCCCACATACTAAGTTTTGTGTCAATAGGTAAAAAAACTGAAGTTATTGAACGGAAAATTAATTTATAATTTTAGCAACAGTGACCTTGATCAAACAGATCTGGGTAGCAATCCCTAGCTGTCTCTTGATATAAGCTACCCATACACCAAGTTTGGTGTCATAAGGCCTAAGCAAACTGAAGTTATTGAGCAAAAACAGAATTTCTATATTTGGTAACAGTGACCTTGACCTTGATCACAGACACTTTGGTAGCAATCCCAAGATGCGTCTTGGTATAAGCTACTCATACACTAAGTTTGATGTCAATAGGGGTGTCAATAGGCCTAAGCAAACTAAAGTTATTGAACAGAAACTAAATTTCTATTTTTAGTAACAGTGACCTTGATCACAGACACCTGAGTAACAATCCCAAGCTGTGGCTTGATATAAGCTACCTATACACCAAGTTTGGTGCCAATAGGCCTATGCAAACTTAAGTTATTGAGCAGAAATTGAATTTCTATTTTTAGTAACAGTGACCTTGACCTTGATCACAGACACCTGAATAGCACTCCCAAGCTGCATCTTGATGTAAGCTACTTATATACCAAGTTTGGTGTCAATAGGCCAAAGCAAACTCAAGTTATTGAGCGGAAACAAAAGTTGACGCCCGCCCAACAGCCCGTCTGCCGACTTCAACATTACAATAACCCAGGTTTCGTTGAAAACCTGGTAAAAAAACTTTGTTAAAACTCTAGTGGTCACAGTTTTGACTCAATTGTCATTTAACTTGGTCAGGATGCTTGTCTAGGTAATTGCTCATATCAGTTCGAAAATGGGTCATCTCGGATGAAAAACTAGGTCACAGGAGCTAAAAGTAGAAAAATCTTGATAACACTCTAGTGGCTACTGTTTTGATCCAAATATCCTGGAAATTAGTCTGAAAATTTGTTTTGATGATTTCTAGATCAAGTTTGAATATGGGTCACCTGGGGTCAAAAACTAGGTGACACAGCTCAAATATGGAAAAACCTTGTTAATACTCTAGTAGTCACATTTTTGACTCAACTGTCATAAAACTTGGTCAGGATGCTTGTCTAGGTAATTAAACCGATGAGTTTGATGGGTAAGGTGAGCTATCTAGTGCCATCTTGGCCCTCTTGCTTATGAAATTAGGCAAAGCCTATGAATGGGGAAGTCATTTAAAATAATCTTTCATTTTTACAACCAATTAACAATTCAACAAATGCCATATCAAGTATTTGAATTTAATGCAGCATGTAATTAGTAAAGGTCTTCGTAAATAACAATATCGCAGTACCGGGAACTTGTCATAAAACTTGGTCAGGATACTTGTCTAGGTAATTGAACCGGTGAGTTTGATGGGTATGGTGAGTTATCTAGGGCCATGTTGGCCCTCTTGTTTAGTACAGGGCTTTTTTTTCCTTCTATAACAGGGGCCGATATAAGGCCCCTTCACAATTCAAAATTGCACTTTTTTTCACAAAGCGGCAGAAAAAAATTCACAATTTCAAAAGATATTTCACAAAATATTGAGACTTTGTCTTCGAAATACATTGTTTTCCTTCCAGTAAAACTTGATTGACGCCAATTGCAATAACACAGAAATAGTTTTAATCAAGTTAAATGGTTTTTGCATATGTTAACCAGGTTAAAGTACTGACTTGAAGCAGATTTTACACAGGTCAGAAATTATAATCATCCATTTCAGGTTTCAAAATGTCGCGAAATGCCAAGTAATATGTCAATTTTTTTTTTCCACAATTTTATGGCATATCGCGCTTTTTTCACAAAATAAACAGGCTCAGGCCCCTTCACAATTTTGACAAAAAATGCCCTGTAGTAACAATTCTGTGACAATAATTGAAGAGAAATATCAACCGGTTTTACCCATTACAGGTATCTTAAGAAAATGACGTTAATAACGTCCCTTGGTAACGACGTCAATACAGCTTAAAGGGATATTTATACATATACACATGTATAGTCAAATAATGCAAAAATCAGTGAAAATTCATAAATTTAACTTTCAAGGTCAAGGTCAAAATAAGGCCAAGGTCAATTTGAGTTTGACGTACATGAAGATCTTATCCTAAAGAATGTCCTGTTATAATATTAAGTCAACCAATTCAATAATTACCAAGTTACAGCCAGTTACAGCAAACAAGAGGGCCATGATGGCCCTAGATCGCTCACCTGACCCATCAAACTCATCCCAACAATTACCTAGACAAGCATTCTGACCAAGTTTCATGACAGGTGAGTCAAAAATGTGACCACTACAGTGTTAACAAGGTTTTTCCATATTTGGGCGGTGTGACCTAGTTTTTCATCCGATATGACCCATGTTCGAACTTGACTTAGAAATCATCAAAACAAACTTTCAGACCAATTTACAGGATATTTAAATCAAAACAGTAGCCACTAGAGTGTTAACAAGATTTTTCTATTTTTAGCTCCTGTGACCAAGTTTTTCATCCGAGATGACCCATGTCCGAACTAATCCGAGCAATTACCTAGAAAAGTTTCCTGACCAAGTTTGATGACAATTGAGTCAAAATTGTGACCACTAGAGTGTTAATAAGATTTTTCTATTTTTAGCTCCTGTGACCTAGTTTTTCATCCAAGAATACCCATGTTCGAACTCATCCGAGCAAGTACCTAGACAAGCATCCTGATCAAGTTTGATAACACTTGTGTCAAAAATGTGACCGCTAGAGTGTTAACAAGGTTTTTCTATTTTTTAGCTCCGGTGACCTAGTTTTTCATCCATGACCCATGTTCGAACTCATCTGAGCTATCACCTAGACAAGCATCCTGACCAAGTTTGATGATGATTGAGGCAAAAATGTGACCGCTAGAGTGTTAATAAGGTTTTTCTATTTTTAGCTCCGGTGACCTAGTTTTTCATCCGAGATGACCCATGTTCGAACTCATCCAAGCTATCACCTAGACAAGCATCCTGACCAAGTTTGATGATGATTGAGGCAAAAATGTGACCGCTAGAGTGTTAACAAGGTTTTTCTATTTTTAGCTCCGGTGACCTAGTTTTTCATCCGAGATGACCCATGTTCGAACTCATCCGAGCTATTACCTAGACAAGCATCCTGACCAAGTTTGATGATGATTGAGGCAAAAATGTGACCGCTAGAGTGTTAATAAGGTTTTTCTATTTTTAGCTCCTGTGACCTAGTTTTTCATCCAGGATGACCCATGTTCGAACTCATCCGAGCTATCACCTAGACAAGCATCCTGACCAAGTTTGATGATGATTGAGGCAAAAATGTGACCGCTAGAGTGTTAATAAGGTTTTTCTATTTTTAGCTCCGGTGACCTAGTTTTTCATCCAGGATGACCCATGTTCGAACTCATCCAAGCTATCACCTAGACACGCATCTCGACCATGTTTTATGATGATTGATGCAAAAATGTGACGGCTAGAGTGTTAACAAGGTTTTTCTATTTTTAGCTCCGGTGACCTAGTTTTTCATCCGAGATGACCCATGTTCGATCTCATCAGAGCTATCACCTAGACAAGCACCCTGACCAAGTTTGATGATGATTGAGGCAAAAATGTGACCGCTAGAGTGTTAACAAGGTTTTTCTATTTTTAGCTCCGGTGATCTAGTTTTTCATCCAAGATGACCCATGTTCGAACTCATCCAAGCTATCACCTTGACAAGCATCCTGACCAAGTTTGATGATGATTGAGCCAAAAATGTAACCTCTAGAGTTTTACAAGGTTTTTTTATCTTTAGCTCTTGTGATCTAGTTTTTCATCTGAGATGACCCATGTTCGAACTCATTCGATCTATCAACTAGATAAGCATCCTGACCAAGTTTGATAATGATTGAGGCAAAAATGCGACCGCTAGAGTGTTAACAACTAAATGTGGACGGACGACGGACAATCATCGATCCAAAAAGCTCACCCTGAGCATGCTCAGGTGAGCTAAAAAGTGAAATTTTCATTAATTTAACCTTCAAGGTCAAGGTCCTATATGAGAGAAGGTCAAGGTCTGTCTAGCTCACTTAAAAGCTATCCTTAAAGATTATTATGTTCAAGTTTGAAGACAATTCATTCAACTAGAAATGTGTCGTCAAGCCACGGATGCCCCCGCTTCAGCCAAAATTTCAGATGTTATAATATTTAGTTCCAAATTTGTTTGCACAAACTATTTTTTTTTTCATTTTAAGTTCAAAGCCCTTAAAACTACAGTCGAACTTCGTTCCCTCGAACTCGGAGGGTCTGTGAAAATTTGTTCGAGAGATCAGTAGTGCGAGCCAACCGAGGTTGAAATATTATCACGTAGGACATAGGCATAAACGTCAATATAATTGTTTGTTAGTACATCAGTTTGTCAAATACGTCATTTCTTTTAAATATTAAGAATTATTTTCCCAGTCAAATGAGTATTAACGGTACACTGCGTTAATCTATATTCATGCATATTGTAAATGGTTGAGTTCGATTGGGCAATCATTTTGCAATCTTGTTGAACAATGTTTAAAATATATTAATATGTTTATTATGGGATAAAATTAATTTTAAACAATAAATCAATTTTAAATAACAAAAAAAAAACAACAACATTTAACAGCAGCATTTATTTGTAGTCATGTACTAAAATAAAAGCATGTACAAATATCAGTCTACAGATATTCACATTAAGGCTGTTATTTAAAAGCTGTCCAGGTGTTTTAAACTTCATCTACTCATTGACTTGCACATTTCACTTATATTGTAGCATGTACCGAGCTGTTGATTATTTAATCTATAATCACAATATTCTCAAATTCAAATATATAGTTTTTCTTGGGATAGCTTATCCTAATTGATTTGAAATATATTCAAATATAAATTTTTCTTGTGGTTTCTTAACCTTTTGATTAGATATCAACTTATAAAAATAATTCCAGAAATAATGAAATGCAAAAATAACAATCTCAAACTAATTATCAAATTATATCAAGAAACAACTAAACAATTTACTTTTAAACAAAAATTTATATTCCTAAATCTAACACAAATTTATTTCTCACTTTAATATTTCAATACAAAAATCTCTTATCTCAAATTAACCAAACGTTCAAAAATCTATCCTTTAAAATACTATTTCCGAAATAAACTATCTCACATCAAACATTTGTCCAAGAGGTTTTACTTATGCGATAAAGTATTTTTAACACCAGATATCTAAGATGTTTGAGTTCTAGTAAATACAATATCACCTATATCCAACTCTTACAAGGACAACAGGCAGACTCATTTAAATATTTCCTGAAGAAGCAAAGATATTTTTAGCACCAGATATCTAAGATGTCTGGGTACTAGTAAATATAATTACAACTTCGATCTTAACGATCCAGAGCCAAACCAAAAACTAAATTAAAATTTATATTTCTTAAAATATTTGTGCCAAAGGAATTTTACAGAAATCATAAAACGTCCTTAGTACCAGATATCTGAGATTTCTGTGTACCAGTAAGTATTTACGATTTCGTTTCCACTCTCCCACGGACAGGACCAGACTGACTTTTTGCACTGAACTTGCTTTATTTATATGCTGGTGGAGCATCATCCCTGCAGTGAATAAAAAGAATCATTTTGATTGGCTAAAAAAATAAAGCGTTTCTTGAAACTGACTTTTACTAAACCTTATAAGCGTCTGTCACTTAAAGTAAATTTACATGAAAATTATTGTGAGTGAAAAGAAACAATTCAAAATATAAACACTTTGGATGATTCTTTTAACTTATATATATTTGATGATAAAAACAACTAAAAATTCTACACTTCCTATCTAATAAGATTAACAAATGAAATGTATTTTTTTTTATATGTAAATGGCGAACTTATAAAAAAGGGAGGCAATCAAATTTACTATAAAGTACATTTCCGTCACAATATCAAGAGTTATTTTCTTTTTACTGCTACTTAAAAGACAGCATATAAACAATATCATCATAGCAAACAAATCGGTTACAACAAGTTTGTATCAATTAACCTTAATTGCCTTTATCACGATCACGAGGTGTTGAAAACATGTGTCGCCGGCTGTCACTTATTTCGAACATGTCGACCTGCAACTTTTGTTGTCTTTTTGTGTTCGACTGAAAAGGTGTGATTTTAACTATATTTCTACCGAAGGGACCAGTGATCAGGTTCAAGAGTTCGAGCAAACGGTGTTCGAGCGATCCAAGGTAGAACAATATATATTATATAGGAATTTGCCGAGCTCGAGCGAAGGGAGGTATTCGAGCGATCCGAGTTTGGGCGAACGAAGTTCAACTGCATTCAATGTTAACACAAATCATTTTTATACAAAGTTCTAGGCACTGACACTATTCAGTGTTAACTTTTTCAAAAGGCTTATGTAAATTGCATATTTGTAGCCAAAATAATGACTACATAAAATTATACACTTCCACAAAAGTATCAGTGCTGAAACTGAAAATTCAAAATTTTCCAACATTGAAGGGAGATAACTTTGTCCAAAATCATTTAACCATGACCAAATTCAAACTTGAACTGCTTATTCCTAAGATGTATCTATATGACAAATTTGAGTTGAATGTGTACAACCATTTGGGAGATAATAAACGGAAACAAAAAATTTCTGACATTTTTTTCAAAGTTCAAGAGGGATAACTCTGTAAGCTATCATCAAACCATGACCAAATTCGAACTTGACCAGTGTATTCTTTTGCCATATCCAAATGTTAAATTTGAGTTGAATATGTACGACTGTTGTGGAGATAATGAATGGAAACTGAAAGCTTCATATTATTTTCAAAGTGAAAGGGGCATAAATCTGCCAAAAATCATTGAACCATGACCACATTCGAACTTGACCTGCGCATTCCTTTGACATATCCATATCTTAAATTTGAGTTGAATATGTACAACTGTTGGGGAGATAATAAACGGAAACTGTAAATTTCATATTATTTTCAAAGTGAAACAGGCATAACTCTGCCAAAAATCATCAACCATGATAAAATTTGAACTTGACCTGCGTATTCCTTTGACGTATTCATATGCCAAATTTGAGTTGAATGTATTATACCGTTGGGGAGTTAATGAACGGAAACTGAAAATTTCATATCATTTTCAAAGTGAAAGGGGCATAACTCTGCCAAAAATCATCGAACCATGACCAAATTCGAACTTGACCTGCACATTCCTTTTACATATCCATATGTCAAATTTAAGTTGAATGTGTAGATAATGGACAGAAACTGAAAATTTCATCAAGGGGCATAATTCTGTCAACAATCATCGGACCATGACCAAAATTCGAACTTGACCTGAATTTTTTTATGATATATCAACATGTCAAATTTGAGTTGAATGTGTGCAACGGTTACTAAGATAATGAACGGAAACTGATGATGACGGAATGACTGAAAGAGGGAACAGGGTAACACTATATGCCCCAGCCATTTTATGGAAAGGGGCATAAAAATAAAGTTATAGGCACTCAAAGCAACAAGCAAAATTTGGACATTTGACCTTGAAGATCAAGGTCATTTATAAGTGAAGGTCAAGGTCTGTCTGGTCAACTTAAAGGTTAATCCTGAAATATTATTATGTTCAAGTTTGAAGACAATCTATTAATAGATAACAAAGTTATAGCAACTATTAGCAAAAATCAGAGAAAAACAAGCAAAAGTTAGACATTTAACCTTGAAGGTCAAAGTCATTTATAGATGAAGGTCAAGGTTAGTGTGCTTTATTAAAAGGTATTGTCCCAAGAGTTGTGGTGGCCAAGTATGAAGACAATACACCTAGACCTTAAAAAGTTATGATCAACATACAAGTTTGCGGAGTGGCAACTGCAACGTAAACGGCAACGCAGACATGGCTATAACAATACCTCTATTTTTTTTTTCAAAGAAAAGTCAAACTAAAAATGAAACAGCAAGATTTAAATCTCAAAACTTTTCATTTTTATTTCAGCAAAGTTATGCCTGTTACAAAATATTCTGAAATTTACATGTATTAAAACTAAAATTCTCTGAAACAAGATCAGTAACTGTTGAAACAAGCGTAAAATAAGAATATTGATAAAGCCACTGATTCTCTCCAGACCAACACATTTGACATTTTTCAATGAATTTCAATGCAAATAAGTTAAAAAATAAAGACAGTTAGAGAACTAGTGTAACATGATGGCCCTAATATCGCTCACCTGAATATCAATACTCTCCGTGACAAGGAGCATAATATTGTAAGCTATAAACAAAAGCAGAATGATGTAAACTCTAAATCTGAAAGATCCTGTATGTTGTAATAAAAGTTGTAACAATATTTAACCTCCTACCTCACATAGGCGTGTTAAACGGCTTTTCACACCCCACTTTTGAGGTCTCAAATAGTGAAAAAATGCCCTATGTAGGCCCCAAACACTGTTTTTCGTTTCAGAAATGTTGTTCAAAAAAATTGATCAGTTTTTCAGTCCCGCCCCCTATCAAAAAGATACATCAAGGGGGTGCCAGAGGGGGGATGTGCCCTCTTTTGTTTGGGGAGTTTGAAGGGGGGCAGTAGACCCCCCCCTCCCCCGTCATCACCAAAAAATATTTTGGACTTGTTAGGGGCTAAAAATAGCCTCAGGTTGATCTTAAGGTAAGATGTAACCAATGCTGAAAAACCTTTGACTCCTCTATCTCAAACCATTGAGAAGTTGCAGCAATTTGAAATCAGTTTTTATGGGGAACAAGAAACATGGCAATGCCACAAAACCAGGTTTTCAATTATCACCATTGTAGATAAATATGTTGCATTTGAAATACAAATACAAGCAACAAACAATGTAACTATGTGCAATGTAAAACATGAATAATGTAGGAGGAATTGCCACAGAAGAAGTGTTCACTATATATTCTGTATAAGGAAAAAAAACAAAGGGCCATAATTAGGTCAAAAATTATCCAATCACAACCCCGACAATATGCGCCAGGGCACTTGATGACAAAGCTTCTGTGAAAGTTTGAACAAAATCCGTTGAGAAATGTAGGACAAGTTCAGCACAGAAGAATTTGTTCACCATATATTGATAATTCTGTATAAGGAAAAAAAACAAAGGGCCATAATTAGGTCAAATATAATCCAATCACAAAATCCCGACAATATGCGCCAGGGCACTTGATAACAAAGCTTCTGTGAAAGTTTGGTCAAAATCCGTTGAGAAATGTAGGAGAAGTTGCGCACGATAGAAATTGTTCACTACATATTCTGTATAAGGAAAAAAAAACAAAGGGCAATAATTAGGTCAAATATTATCCAATCGAAAAACACCGACAATATGCCCCAGGGCACTTAGTGACAAAGGTTCTGTGAAAGTTTGGTCAAAATCCGTGGAGAAATGTAGGAGTTGCGCACAGAAGAAATTGTTCACTATATATTCTTTATAAGGAAAAAAAACAAAGGGCCATAATTAGGTCAAATATTATCCAATCGCAAAACCCTGACAATATGCCCCAGGGCACTTGATGACAAAGCTTCTGTGAAAGTTTGGTCAAAATCCGTTGAGAAATGTTGGAGGAGTTGTGCACAGAAGAAATTGTTCACTATATATTCTATATAAGGAAAAAAAAACAAAGGGCCATAATTAGGTCCAATATTATCCAATCGCAAAACCCCGACAATATGCGCCAGGGCACTTGATGACAAAGCTTCTGTGAAAGTTTGGTCAAAATCCGTTGAGAAATGTAGAAGGAGTTGCGCACAGAAGAAATTGTTTACGCCCGCCCGCCCACCCGCCCGTCCGCCCGCCCGCCCATCCGCCCGCCGACATACCTCAATCTAATAACCAATTTTCCTTCGGAAAACCTGGTTAAATATCAAAGCTCTAAGCCTTGTACCTTCAGACAAGAAGATTTTTAATTTTTTACTATATGTACCTAGTGAAAATCATTGACCCCCGACGTAGGGGCCAATTTTGACCCCAGGGCTATAATTTGTACAATCTTGCTAGAGGTTCACTACGCAATGTTTCATGCAAAATATCTAACCTCTAGCCTTTGTCAATTTAGAGAAGACCGTTTTTTTTAAAGTTTTTACTATATACATATAAGGAAAACCTATGACCCCAGGGCTATAATTTGAACAAGCAAATTCGTTGAATTTATATCCCCCACCGAGTACTGGTTTTTATTAACACAACAACTGAAGACATAAGGCTTTATTTATATATTAATCATGGCATAAACAGTAATATTCTTTGAACTTGATAAATATTCAGGGCAATAACAGAGCCATAACTTTGTTGTGTTAAAAAGTAATATCTGGAAATGCCAACGAGATGTATGCATACTACATAACTAATCAAGGGCCATAAATCTGAGTTATAAGTATCTGACCGGAACAAGGCGACTTTATGCACATCTCTTCTTAGTATCCCATAAAGTTTCATTGAATTCCAGCCAGTAGTTACAGGGAAGTAGCATGAAAACGATTATTGCTCTGGTTGTATACTGCCTAAGTTATCAAAGGCCATAACTCTAAGTTAAAATGTCTGACCCGAACAAGGCGACAATATGCGCATCTCCTCTTGGTATTGAAGGTTCCAATAAAGTTTCATTGAATTCCCCCCAGTGAGTTGCAGAGAAGTAGTGAGGAAACGAATATTTTTCTATATGGATACTGCATAACTAATCAAGGGCCATAACTCTGAGTTAAAGTGTCTGACCCCAACAAGGCAATATGCCCATCTTCTCTTGGTATTGAAGGTTCCAATAAAGTTTCATTGAATTCCAGCCAGTAGTTGCAGAGAAGTAGCGCGGTAAAGATTTTTGCTCTATATGCATACTTCATAACTAATCAAGGGCCATAACTCTGAGTTTAAGTGTCTGACCCAAACAAAGCGACGATATGTGCATCTCCTCTTGGTATTGAATGTTCCCATAAAGTTTCGCTGAATTCCAGCCAGTAGTTGTAGAGAACTAGAGCAGAAACGATTTTTACTCCATATGCATAGTGCATAACTAATCAAGGGCCATAACTCTGAGTTAAAGTGTCTGACCGGAACAAGCTGACGATATGTGCATCTCCTCTTGGTATTGAAGGTTCCCATAAAGTTTCGTTGAATTCCAGCCAGTAGTTGCAGAGCAGTAGTGCGGAAACAATTTTTACTCTATATGCATACTACATAACTAATCAAGGGCCATAATTCTGAGTCAAAGGGTCTGACCGGAACAAGCTGACGATATGCGCATCTCCTCTTGATATTGATGATTCCCATAAAGTTTTGTTGAATTCCAGCCAGTAGTTCCAGAGAACTACTCCGGAAACGAAATTTTACTCTATATGCATACTACATAAGTAATTAAGGGCCATAACTCTGAGTTAAAGGGTCTGACCGGAACAAGCTGACGATATGCGCATCTCCTCTTGATATTGATGATTCCCATAAAGTTTTGTTGAATTCCAGCCAGTAGTTGCAGAGAACTACTCCCGAAATGAAATTCGGATGGACGGACGGACAACGCCAAAACTATATCCCCCTCCCGATTCCATCGGCGGGGGATAACAATCTTGGTAGAGGTTCACTACACAATATTTCATGCAAAATATCTAACCTCTAGCCTTTGTCAATTTCGAGAAGATGATTTTTAAGTTTTTACTATATACATGTACATATAGGGAAATCCTACGACCCCTTTAAAACTAAAGTTATAGTAAAAAATAACATTTTTCAAGTAAAAAAAGTCTAAGTTTATGGGGAGATAATTCTTGCAATATTGGTGCTAGAGTTATGAACCTTGTCCCATAACATGTGGTTAATACTAAGGAACATATATTTGAAGTATGAACTTGATCCCTTTAGAAATAAATAAGTAACGTGAAAAATAATATTTTTAAGGAAAATTCTAAGTTCAAGGGGAGATTAATCTAAAACTAGAACTGTCTCTATCATGGCTTGAATACCCCCGCATACCACTTTGTCAGAATCAACAGTGGCCATTTAGAGCTCAAGGACAACCTCCCTGCCAAATCTGAGGTTACTAAGCCAGTGCATTGCTAAGTTATGAATTCTACATGCTTCAAATGTGAAAATGTCAAAATCAATACATTGCAGACAGGACATTCTTTAGCAATTGAGAAGAAAAGCTTTTTTTTTGTCAAGGTCCCTGTGACCTTGACCTTTGACCCAGTGACCTCAAAATCAATAGGGGTCACCTTATAGTCATGATCAACATCCATGCCAAATATGAAGACTGTGGGTCAAAGGAATCTTAAGTTAATGGGTGGACAAACTTCTGAAGTCAAAGTCCCTATGACCTTGACCTTTGATCCAGTGACCTCAAAATCAAAAGGGGTCATCTACTAATCATGACTAACCTCCATTCCAAATATGAAGACTGTGTGTCATAGGAATCTTAAGTTATTGGGCGGACAAGCTTTTTGAAGTCAAGGCCCCTGTGACCTTGACCTTTGACCTGGTGACCTCAAAATCAATAGGGGTCATCTACTAATCATGACTAACCTCCATGCCAAATATGAAGACTGTGGGTCAAAGGAATCTTAAGTTATAGGGCGGATAAGCTTTTTGAAGTCAAGGCCCCTGTGACCTTGACCTGGTGACCTCAAAGTCAATAGGGGTCATCTACTAATCATGACTAAGCTCCATGCCAAATATGAAGACTGTGGGTCAAAGGAATCTTTAGTTATTGGGCGGACAAGCTTTTTGAAGTCAAGGCCCCTGTGACCTTGACCTTTGACCTCAAGTCAATAGGGGTCATCTACTTATCATGACTAGCCTCCATGCCAAATATGAAGACTGTGGGTCAAAGGAATCTTAAGTTATTGGTCAGACAAGCTTTTTGAAGTCAAGGCCCCTGTGACCTTGACCTTTGACCTGGTGACCTCAAAGTCAATAGGGGTCATCTACTAATCACGACTAACCTCAATGCCAAATATGAAGACTATGGGTCAAAGGAATCTTAAGTTATTTGGCGGACAAGCTTTTTGAAGTCAAGGCCCCTGTGACCTTGACCTTTGACCTGGTGACCTAAAAATCAATAGGGGTCATCTACTAATCATGACTAACCTCCATGCCAAATATGAAGACTATGGGTGAAAGGAATCTTAAGTTATTGGGCGGACAAGCTTTTTGAAGTCAAGGCCCCTGTGACCTTGACCTTTGACCTGGTGACCTCAAAATCAATAGGGGTCTTCTACTAATCATGACTAACCTCCATGCCAAATATGACGACTGTAGGTCAAAGGAATCTTAAGTTATTGGGCGGACAAGCTTTTTGAAGTCAAGGCCCCTGTGACCTTGACCTTTGACCTAGTGACCTCAAAATCAATAGGGGTCATCTACTAATCATGACTAACCTCCATGCCAAATATGAAGACTAAGGGTGAAAGGAATCTTAAGTTATTGGGCGGACAAGAAAAAACCGCCGGACGGCCGGACGGATGGACAGACAAGCTGATTCCAGTATACCCCCCTTACAACTTTGTTGTGCGGGGGTATAAATATAAGTGCTAGTTATTAACCTTGTCACATACATGTGGTTGATGATAAGGAACATATATTTGAAGTATGAAGTTGATCCTTTAAAAAATAAAGTAACAGTAAAATATTGTATTTTTTAGGAATATTTTAAGTTCAAGGGGAGATAAATCTTGAAATATTGGTGCTAGAGTTATGAACCTTGTCACATAAGATGTGGTTGAAGATCAGGAACATATATTTGAAGTATGAAGCTGATCCCTAAAGACATAAAGAAGTAACAGTAAAAAATAGTATTTTTTAAGGCAAATTCTTAGTTCAAGGGGAGATAAATCTGAAAATATAGGTGCTACAGTTATAAGCCTTATCACATAAGATGTGGTTGATGATAAGGAACATATATTTGAAGTTTGAAGTTGATACCTTAAGAAATGAAAAAGTTATAATGAAAAATATTTTACTGCACCAAAACATAAATCTGAAATCTGGACGCGGACGCCGACACCAGGGCGAGTAGGACAGCTCTCCATAATTATGCTTCGTATAGTCAAGCTAAAAACAAAACTGATGTCTTATGTAATAAAATTTATGACATGATTGCTTATTTGTTTTTTTTTCTACTTCCAAAATTTAGGTTGAAGCTAAATGTTTCAGTAACGTGATGACAGGATGAAGAAGAAAATGGAGTAATTCTGTTGCTTAAAGGAAGAAAAGAATACAAGGAAAGAAATATTAGGTAATATCTAATTTTCTATCAAAATTAGGTTCAGTTTGAATTAAGTATTTCATCCCTGCAAATTCTATAGGATTAATGGCTCCAGGAATTCAGCACATGTTTATAATGCTGTTGCTTCTTTAAAATAATTAATCAATAATAATTTTATGTTCTTTTGAAGTTTTGATTGCAATTAATGCAATAAATTT
The DNA here is from genome assembly GCF_026571515.1 of Ruditapes philippinarum. Taxonomy (NCBI): domain Eukaryota; kingdom Metazoa; phylum Mollusca; class Bivalvia; order Venerida; family Veneridae; genus Ruditapes; species Ruditapes philippinarum. Next base: position 20,754 of record NW_026860310.1, on the reverse strand, counting down.
ATACCTTTAAAACTACACAGTATACACATACATGAATTTCTGCCTGACTATTTGAGGGATCTTTTTAAGGTGTTACTTTTTCTTTTAGATTAATATATAAATTGAAAGTTGTCTATAGCATTTTCCTACACTACTTTCATATATTTTGCAGATAAACGATAAACAGTGCTACAGAGATACTATACGAAGAGTGGAAATTTGTATTACAACGTGGAAATATCAAACAAGAATGACTTTTAAAATGTATTTAATTGTATGAAAATCAAATACTTATATGTGAAACAAAATTCTCAATTACTTATCATTTTGTCAAATATTATTGATAAAAGTTTATAAGAAAATAGTCAAAGATGCTCAATTCAGCCTTTAAGTTCATCAAATTAGTTTGTTTGCTATGAGCTACTTGTGATCACCTATTATTCTTAAATACATATAATGCTCAGAATGTGATGAAATTTTAAGAATATTTTCAGATGCTGCCAGCTGGTTATAAAATAAACAGAAATCTGGGTGGATTTTAGTTTTAATTTCAGGGTGGGATTTGCAAAATTTTGGGGCGGGATTTACAAGAGGAAAAAAAGTCTGGCCTGACTTTTTAAACAGAAATCAGGGTGAATGATGGCTTATTTAAATATTCAAATTAATCCCACCCTGAAATTGCTCTAAATTTAACCTGAAGTAAATCTATTTTTAAAGATCTGTGTAAGTGAAAATTCTGCCCTGGATTTCCATTTCAGGGTGGGTTTTTTTCTGGCTCATTTAAATATTTTGTGGAATCCACCCTGAAAACACTATATATTGTATACTAAAAAATCTAAAAATAGATTTCTGTCTCCTCTATAGTCAACTGAATATCTTAAAAACCTGGCTGGGAATACATTTCTTATCCCATGTCAAATCAGGGTGTAGTCAGGGTAGGCAGGGTAGGGTGTGCGAAGTTATTTCAAAATCTCTCAATGTATAACAAAGTTACAGTCCGGACACGAATGAAGTGGGACAGACGGACAGACAGACGGTGCGATTATATCATGCCTCCCTTTGGGGGCATAAAAATAGGGCATATTTTGTTTGAGGCCACAAAAAGGGGGTTGAAAAGGCGTGAAAAGACGTCTGTTAAATGGCCCTTGGCTCTTAGGCTAATTTCTATATCCACCTTTTTTCTTTGAAAAGGCGTGGTAGAAAGGACACCTAAGGAATATTCCTGTCAAGTTTGGTAAAAATTTACCTTCTTAATGATAAGAAGACGTTGTTAAGATAGTGGAAAACAACAAATAACATAGGGAAGGGACGGACAGCTTGCCAGCGCAAAAGCTAAAACCAAAACAAAATCTTACGTCTAATCTATTATTAGGAGGGTTGAACAGATCGAAACAGCTTGGACCTTGATGCTTCTCTGGACCCCATAGTTCTATTGCATAGCAAAATGGAATCTGTAAATAATAATATATTAGAAATGCTAGTGCCATGCAAAGATACCCTGATACCTCTTTACCAGTAGGCTTTTATGTTTAAACATTACACCGACAAAGAGATAGCTCTAGACAACAAACGCAAATAAGATTGCATTTGTGAAAATTGCTATGCCACCACATTAATACAACGCTAAAAAGTAGTTTAGGAACAGAAGATTTTTTTGTTTCTTTACAATTAAACTTTGCTATAAGACAGGAAATCACTTTGTCAAAATCTAGGTCACTTGATATCAAAGTTGAATTTACATGTTAATCTGTGCACATGGTTCAAAATTCATTGCTGTACAAAGTAGGTCACATCTTCAAAATCTAGGTCACCTGATATCAAAGTTACATCAAAAACTGTGCACAAGGTCCAAATTTCAAAGCCGTGCAACAAAGGACAAGAAAGTAGGTTACTGTCCCCTCAGGCAAGGCAAAATTTTGACCCAAGGGTTTAATTCAAACAATCTTGATACAGGTCCACCAAACAACGTTTCATGTCAAATATCTAAGCTGTATCTTTCTCAAATTCAGAAAACATTTGTTTTAAGTTTCTGTTTTAACTATGTGTTCATAATGAAAATCAATGCCCCCGGGCAGGGCCAATTTTGACACCAGGGGCAAAATTTGAACGACCTATTGATGATATCATATAGCAAACATCAAAGCTCTAAGCTTTGTACCTTCAGACAAGACGATTTTTAAAAAAAAATTTTACTATATGTACATAGTGAAATCAATGACCCCCGGGGCGGGGTCAATTTTGACCCCAGGGCTATAATTTGAACAATCTTGGTAGAGGTTCACTTTGCAAAGTCTCATGCCAAATATCTAATCTCTGGGCTTTGTCACTTCAGAAAAGATGATTTTTTAAAGTTTTTACTATATAAATTATATAAGGAAAACTATTGCCTCTGGGGCAGGGCAATTTTCGCACTAGGGGCATAATTTAAACAACTTTGGTAGAGGACCAATAGATGATATAATATACCATATATATATAAGCTCTAAGCCTTGTACCTTCTGACAAGAGGTTTTAAATTTTTTACTATATGTGCATAGTTAAAATCAATGACCCCCGGGGCGGGTCCAATTTTGACCACAAGGCTATAATTTGAACAATCTTGCTAGAGGTTCATTACACAATGTTTCATGCAAAATATCTAACTCATTTGCCTTTGTCAATTTCGAGAAGATGATTTTTGTATACATTGCTTGCAATGTATACAGAGTTATAGCTGCATTTCAGAAATTAATACGGATTGACTGTTTTGCTAAACAACATCCACCTTCGGATGAAACCTCAATAAAAGTAGATCCTCATTTTGCAGGATTGTCACATTAAGATCAGATTTTATTAAAATATTGTTTGCATAGTGATAAATAAGCTTTGAAAGTTCAAAACTATGCACTTTCAGTTTAAAGAAACATTTCTAAACATGAAAGCAAAAAAATATGAAAATTACTATTTCATTCATAAAAGCATTGTGTCACTCAGTAATGGACAGAAAAATTGCCAAAAAATTGTAAACACAAGTTATATAGCTTGACAAAGTCGTGGCATTTTGTAACTGTGAAAAATATAAGTTGCCAAGTCATTGCTCTGACTTGTGAAGTTGAAAAATATTTAACTTCATGCAAGTTATCTTCCTACCAAATATGAAATACATCTGTCATTAAATAAAGGCTGTATGGGCAAAAGTGTAAAAATCTATTTTGAGCACTGGTGACCTTAACCAAACTGACCCCTAACTCTATCCAAAAGAAGAATACCATGTAAGTTATCTTCCTACCAAATATGAAATACATCTGTCAATAAATAAAGGCTGTATGGGCAAAAGTGTAAAAATCTATTTTTAGCACTGGTGACCTTGACCCAACTGACCCCTTACTCCATCCAAAGGCAGAATACCATGCAAGTTATCTTCCTACCAAATATGAAATACATCTGTCAATAAATAAAAGCTGTATGGGCAAAAGTGTAAAAATCTATTTTTAGCACAAGTGACCTTGACCCACTGATCCCTACCCCAATCAAAAAGATGAATACCATGCAAGTTATCTTCCTACCAAATATAAAATATATCTGTCACTTAATAAAGGCTGTATGAGCAAATGTGTAAACATCTATTTTTAGCACTGGTGACCTTGACCCAACTGACCACTAACTCCATCAAAGTTTATGTTTCTATCAATTATAAATAACACCTGTCTATTGAATAAGGTCAATACACCTGTAAAAATCTATTTTTAACATTTGTGACCTTGACATTGGTAACATTGACCTTGACCCAAATGACCCCTTACTACACCCAAAGAAGGAGGACCTCCCTTGGCATGTTTGTATTTAACTAAGACATCACATAAAATATAAAGGCTGTATGAGCAAAAATGTTTATATTTATTTTTTAAACCAGTGACCTTGACCATGACCTTAGAGACCGCTTACTCCAGAAAAAATTAGAGGACCATCAAAGGTATCCACATACTAAATATGAAAGATATCATTAAAGAAATTAAATCCAACTTGCCGAAATAGGTTAACCAGACAAGGCCCTATTTTCAAAGTGAAAAAGGGAAATAACTGGGAAATATGGATGACACAGTTATATAACTTGGCAATATCATGTACTTTGTATTGATAAGTAAGTGTGGAAATTATAAAGCCATTAGTATAGATAGAACTTAAGATATTTTCAACTTGCCGTTTTAGGTTAACCATTATTCATTTGCTAAGTGCTGAAAAGGGCAATAACTTGGTAAATATGAAAGCCAGAGTTATGTAACTTGCCCAGATCATGTACTTTGTATTGATTAGTAAGTGTGTAAGCTTTGAAGCCATTGGTACAGGTAGAACTTAAGAAAAATCCAACTTGCTGTTCTACGTTAACCTCGTACGGACAGACGGACGGACGGTTCAATCACTATATGCCCGGGGGCATAAAAAATATTTCTATCCATATTCATCATTCCTGGACCTCCATCCATTTGATGAATTTCTCCAACTGGTAAATTTTTCACCTTATTATGTTCTGTTTGTTAATATAAAAGAATTTTGTTTATGTTTATATACAGCTAGAATAGTCTGTAATGACTAAGATAAACAGATAAGAACAAACTATTTAGTAAACATGAGTTACATCCCCTCAAATGGAGATAAAGATGAAACCCATAAGAAATTGCCATGTCTGACAGACAGCAAAATTATAAAATTCTGCAGGCTCAGTTTGATTAGGCCTATTAGGAGGTAGTGGTAATAACTGTGGGTCAAAATTTAAATGATATCATTTTCAAGGGATGTTTCTGATATGATTTACTTTTAATAATGGGCCATTATCAATGAATGTTTCTTTGACTTCTATGCCCATGTATAATAGATTATAGACATTGCCAGCTAGATAGCTCAGCTGAGTGAGTCAGTACAGCCTACATACATGTATAATATTCTGATTCAGGTTTGATTCCGTTCAAACTGCACATTTTTTCTCACCCTGTGATATTTTCACCCTGTAAGTAACTGTTACTTTTAGGGTCCAATATTTATATGTTTATGATAGTACATAACTGAATCATAAGTGTTCCAATGAAAAAGGACAAATTTCAATATGCTGGGGATTATAAATATGAGACTTAAAATGTTTAAGCTGTAGAGCTGCTGTATGGTATTCCAAGGGTTCTGGGTTTTTTGGTAGTGCTGAGGTATGATATTCTGAGTGTCTCTGGTTTGAGTTTTAGTCAGGCTGCATTTTATTTTCTCACTCTTTGATATTGATAAATATTTTCAGCTCATTATTGGCTGGACTGCATATATTAATGATTTATTTGTATTAAATCAATATTGTTAAATATTTAATTATTGTCTATATATGTGACTTTATTTTTGATAAGGCATTGTAACAGTACTACTTCTTAATTTGACCTTTTGTGTATTAGGGGGATAAGCCCTTAATTAACTCCTTACCAGTAAGTTTTATTTTGCATGATGATGATAGCTTGAAAGGATTTAGCTAAATAAAATACTACATGAATCATTTTTTTCCTATTGGATTGTAAAATATTTATTGATTGTCAAAAAACTATATGGAGTTCTCCTCATTGACATTAAACAGTCCCAGTTGGCCATACATGCAGGAACTTGCAGACCATGAGACAGGGTGGTCTGTACCAAGACAAATCCGATATCGAGACATGGTGAACAGGACAGACAGTGATGTTCAGATCCCCCACTCAGAAAGGAAGTACACTCAAGGTCCTAGTCTTCAATTACTTCATTTGCTTACTTGGAGTAAAGGTGCCGGAAACAATAGTATGGTATCACAAAAAGCACAGACTGTAATAAAAGTCAAACCAAAAAAGATACTATAAACTGAATTCATAGATTATATAAAAGAAATTTATTAATTCTTTAAGTTTATAGTTAACATAAAAAAAAAGATATTAAGTATTTAATTTTGATATATAGCATATTAACACATATAAAGTGCATTATGCCATATAAATTTCAACTTAGTGCTTAAATACTTTCTGATGCACTCAGTAAATCCACATGCTTTAAACATGATTTACTAATCTTTGGATTCCCACACTCCTCCCCACCTAGCTCCAATGAGATCCACTTGGTTGACCATACCATGTACCATACCTCATATTGTTTGATTACAGTTTGGAATGAAAAAATGAAAGTTTATTCTAAATATTATAAAGCTTTTATTAAATTTCACAAGGCTTTCAACACATCAACAATGTAATTGTCATTTTATTTTTTGAAAATGTGTTGGACTGCTGGTCTGATGCATGTAGATGCTGCGTTGGCATATAGCGATTCCCTCTTTGTGTGTGTGTGCATGCATGCGTGCATGTGTGTGTGTTTTATACATAATATGTAAACATCTTTTGAAAACATCTTGTCCAATTTCAACCAAACTTGACAGGGTTGTTCCATGAGTGAAGGGCTTCCAAAGTTGTTCAAAGACTTAAATAAGGCCTAGAGCATAGATATTTTGCATAAGGCATTGTCTGGTAGACATTCACAAGATTTTCACATTATACCCCGGGGGTCAAATTAGCCCTGCGCTAGGGTTCATAGATTTTCCTGATATGTATGTAGTTAAAACTTAAAATCTTCTCCTCTGAATTGACAAAGGCTAGAGGTTAGATATTTGTCATGAAACATTTGGTAGTGAACCTCTACCAAGATTATTCACGTTACAGCCCAAGGGTCAAAATTAGCCTCACCCCTGGGGTCATATATTAAAGTTTTCCTTATATTTATATAGCAAAAACTTTTTAAAAAATCTTTTTATCAGAAGGTTTAAGGCTTAGAGCTTAGATACTTGGTAAATAATATCATCAGTAAGTCCTTTACCAAAGTTGTTCAAATGTTGCCCCTAGTGAAATAGCACCAGGGTGTCATAGGTTTTCCTTAAATGTATAAACATGTATAGAAAAAAAACTTAAAAAATATTCTCCTCTGGATTGACAAAGGCTAGATGTTTGATATTTGGCATGAAACCTTTACCTGTGTAGTAGACCTCTATCACTATTGTTCAAATTAAGCCCTGGGGTCAAAATTGGCTCTGCCAAGGAGTCTTCTTAGGTTTTCCTTATATGGTATGTATATAGTAAAAACTTTAAAAAAATCTTGTCTGAAGGTACAAGGTTTACCAGGCACCAGGGTGTCTTAGGTTTTCCTTAAATGTATATACATGTATAGAAAAAAACTTAAACAATATTCTCCTCTGAATTGACAAAGACTAGAGGTAAGATATTTGGCATGAAACATAGTCTACCTCTACCAAGATTTTAATTTTAGCCCTGGGATAAAATTTGCCTTGTGCGAGGGTTGGGGGAGGAAGTCATTAATTTTCGTTATGTACTTGTAGTAAAAATTTAAGAATGTACTTGTAAGGCTAGAGCTTAGGGCTTTGATGCCTAAATTTTGTCAAGTACAAATGCTTTTATTTTGAATCAATAATTGCACTATGGAGTGCATATTTTCCAGTGAATGTGTTTTGCATGAAAACAAAAATGTTCACCTAACTTTTAAGTCTTGCTGAATGCTTCAATACCACATTTTAATAGACTACAAACCCGCATATTGGTTTTGTTTTTAAAGTAATAGATAAAAACACTGAAGACTCTATTTTACTATTTCAGTATTGAATACTGCAGATAATAAACAGGTCTTTGCAAACTGATTTCTGTATTGCTCTTCAGTTTCGCAAACCATATAGTCTTGCCTGGAAAAACACAGCACTAGTCTGTAGGAACAAAACCTCTTTCTTGTCCTATTAATAACTTGAGAAGAAATCAGCCTAGATTTCTGTTCGGAATCGACTGTAGCCAGAAGATGACTTCTATTGAGTTCAGTAGATTAAAATCACATGGTCTTGATAACACAAATATTGTCAAGCAATGTATACCTCAGTGCTAGCAGCGCTTTGATTTATCTTGGTAGAGGTTCACTACCAAAATATCTAACCTCTAGCATTTGACAATTTCGAGAAGATGATTTTTTAAAGTTTTTACTTTATGCATATCAGGAAAACCTATGACCCCAAGGGTGGGGCTAATTTTGACACTAGAGGCAAAATTTGAACATTTTTGGTAGAGGACCTATAGATGATAATATACCAAATATCAAAGCTCTAAGCTCTGTTCACATAGTGACAATCAATGACTTCCGGGGCAGGGCCAATTTTGACCCCAGGGCTATAATTTGAACAATCTTGGTAGAGGTCTACCCAACAATGCCTCATGCAAAATATCTAAACTCTATGCCTTGTGGATCTTTACAAGAAGATTTTTTAAATTTATTCTTATAATTCCTTTTGTTTGCCATGGCAACCAGATTTCTGCATGGAATGAAATTCTTTGAACAGCTTTGGAAGCCCTTCAGCCAAGGATCAATCCTGCCAAGTTTGGTTGAAATTGGACTAATGATTTTTCACAAGAAGATTTTTTAAGTTCACTATATAATCTATACAACACACATACACAAACACACATACATACATACAAACACACACACAGGTGAATCGCTATATGCCACCGCCTCGCAGATGCTACGGTGGCATAAAAAATTAGATCCCTTGACTGGGATTTGAACCCCAGTCCTCTCACTTCCTAAATGAGCATGTTACCCCTGGACCTCAAGGAAGTTATATGAAAAATGTCTGAAGCAAACCAAATGGTAAACCTGTTGTTTAACACTGATATAAATAATCTAGCAAAAATTTTATTGCCCAAACAGTCCAACATGTATATAATATTTCAATACTTGACAGTCAAATTTATTTGTGTAATACGGCCTGAAATGTGCCGATAATCAACATCGCTAAAAATAGCGCCTTGTTTACGTGGATTCAATTATCGGGTGCTTAACTTATGAGACTATTACTTATGGTAGAAATTGATTATTGATCGTCGACTGCCCTAAATTCGCCCCTGTACTTAAGAGTCAACATCCTTACTTTATTTTTTCAGAAAGTCTAAATTAGAAATGTTCATTAAGCGGCATTTAATTCCGATCACAATAATCCGAAGCTTTACGGAAATAGCTGAGCAATTTTTATTGATAACAAGAGCTGTTGGAGGACAGCAATGCTTGACTATTTGGTTACTAAGAGTTGCCACAAGGATGTTTCATTGAGTATAAAAAGGGGCATAAAGATGTAAATATGTAAATCAGTATTATGGGACCTGTGCCAATTATGTTAAAAAAATCACAGTGAAAATGTATGTTAAGTTTCATTCCATTCCCTTCAGTAGTTAAGGAGATACCAGCTTACAAGCAAAAAGTTAACCATGAGTTTCATTGAGTATAAAAAGGTGCATAAATTTGGAAATAAGCAAATCAGAGCTGTCCGATGACAGCATGCTCCATAGTTATCAAAATAATGGCATTGGACTAATGGAAAGGACAGGGATTGAATACATGTCTACCTTTTGACAAACCAGCATTCTACCTGTGCGCTAGCCTGGCTGGTAATTAGTGAAAATGCATTTTATATTTATAAGAATATTATTTGTTTGTAGTACTGCAAGTGAAAATTGAAATATTTATTCAAAAAGATGCAGTTATATATGAAACAACTGGTACTTTTTATTAGTATTTATGAATATACAAAATGGAAGATGCCATTATAAGCTTAAGTTTCCAATAAGAATCTGAATATCATAAAAGCAAATAAACATTGAACAAACTAAGCAAAAACACTTTTGAACAAAGTACACTTTCGGTCAAATTGCAATGTGTAAAGGTGTCTTAATAAAGATGTGAATAATTATGATAGCAAAAGTACTTCTGTACACAAGAGTACACATTAATTATAAATAAAAAAGGCCTCTACCTGTGAACAAAAATGTGTAAAAAGATTAAACAAGAGACACAGCCGGGCGGGGGCAACGCTCGACTTTTTACTTTTTCTAAAAGCAAACAAGGTAATGTTTAAACAAATCTTAACGTTTCCTTTTTATAAATTTAATCGGTCTGTCTTGTCAAATTAGTTTTGTCAAAGTATGAATCCTTTCCATATATAACCGCATGTGCATTACAAAAGAAAACTAGAATTGTGTCCAAAGGACACGGATGCCCCCACTGTGCAGATGTGCTCATAAACAAGAGCATGCATATCTGTATTTAAGATTTTTATGTGGAACTTTTTCATTCCACTGTTTCATTTCTGTACATATACCTAAAATGATCTACAGGTAACCTTATGTACATGTTAAATGAAATTACAAATGTAAAATTTATATGTTCAATTATTTATATCGATGGTATATAGTGAAAAATCAACAAAGGGCCATAATTCTGTTAAATTTGGTCGCAACAAAAATTCCTTACTTTACTACCATCTACACATTAAGGTTGTTCATCCCTGGAAGTTTAAGCAAAATCTGCCAACCAGTTTAAGAGGAGTTGCGTTCACAAAATTTCTATATGGTATATAGTGAAAAATCAACAAAGGGCCATAATTCTGTTAAATTTGGTCGCAACAAAAATTCCTTACTTTACTACCATCTACACATTAAGGTTGTTCATCCCTGGAAGTTTAAGCAAAATCTGCCAACCAGTTTAAGAGGAGTTGCGTTCACAAAATTTCTATATGGTATATAGTGAAAAAATCAACAAAGGGCCATAATTCTGTTAAATTTGGTCGCAGCAAAAATTCCTTTCTTTACTACCATCTACACATTAAGGTTGTTCATCCCTGGAAGTTTAAGCAAAATCTTCCATCCGGTTTAAGAGGAGTTGCGTTCACAAGATTTCGGAACGTACGGAAAGATGGACGTACGGACGGATGGACGAACGGACAAGTGCAACGCTATATGCTCCCACTTTGTGGGGGCATAACTAGGAATGTGTCAATAGGACACAGGTGCCCTCACACTCCATCAATTTGTCAATCCTATGTCTCTAGGTCAAATATTTTTTTTTGGTACATGTGCGCAAGTTGAAAACTAAAAATCTTTTATTAAGTAAAGGGCAAATACAACAAATACTAAATAAAGCCAAAAGAAAACCCCAAGGTGCATAAGTACACATGCTGACCAACATTCTTGTAAACTTTCAGGCGTACAGGTCATAAACTTTTTGAGTTACGTGCAACACAAGTTAAATATTGTAAATTTTTACTAAGACAAGGGCAATAACTCTAATAATACTAAAAAAATCCACAAGAAAATACCCAGGTGCACAACTACACATGCTGATCAACATTCCTGTAAGGTTTCATGACTCTAGGTAAAATATTTTTGAGTTACCTGCGACACAAGTTGAAAATTGTAAATTTTTACTAAGTCAAGGGCAATAACTCATAAAATTACTAAACATATCCACACGAAAATACCCAGGTGCACAACTTCACATGCTGAGCAACATTCTTGTAAGGTTTCAAGACTCTAGGTCAAATAATTTTTTAGTTACGTGTGACACAAGTTGAAAATTGGAAATTTTTACTAATTCAAGGCCAATTACTCTAAAAATAATAAATATATCCAGACGAAAATACCTAGGTGCACAACTACACATGCTGAGCAACATTCTTGTAAGGTTTCATGACTCTAGGTCAAATATTTTCTGAAATTTTTACTAAGTCAAGGGCAAAATACTTAATATATCCACACGAAAATACCCAGGTGCACAACTACACATGCTGAGCAACATTTTCATGACATATATGCACCACAAATGAATATATTTTTATCACACCGTACAATCAAATGGGCAGACAGCTGTTCCAGCGTCCACAGCTGAACCAGTATATACATGTAGGCGCGGGGAATACAGTTGACGTACGGTAAGTTTTCATATATTTTTTACATATCCCAACTGTGTTCGAGTAAAGCAATGTTATGGATTCATAGTCAACATCCAAGGGGGCATGCTAACAAATTTCTGGCCCTTTGCAAACCTTACCTCACGTGAATTTTGACTGAAAATAACCACATTATCCGATGAGATGCGATATTTTTAGTTTAAAGTCACAAAAACTTATATTTTATCATGATTATAAATCCTTTTTTTCATACGATTCGTAAACGTCAACATTTCGTCATTAATTATTCCAAACCATACCTTCAAAAAAACTTTTTGGTTAAAGTTATAAGGTATTTAAGATAGAGTGTCATCAAAATTTTAGTAACGTGATCAGCTGTTCGCCTCTTTTTAATGATAACATCGACAGCGATTCATCGACAAGAATGAATAACGCTGAAAGCTGTTCAAAGAAACAATTTTCAGCGCTTTTGTGCTACAGTAACTAGGAAAGAGTAAAACTTTTTTGTTCATTTAAAATATTTAACGCAAATTTAACGCTTAATACGATTACTCTGTATTATAAACAAATCCATCAAGTGTTATAAATAATGCCATAAAGTCCCATGCAGTAAATGTATGTATGTATGTATTGTATTGTATTGTATTGTATTGTATTGTATTGTATTGTATGTATATATATATATATATGTTTTGTGTGTATGCGCGTATGCGTGCGTGTTTGTACTTATGTGTATGTGTTTGTGCGTGCGTATGTGTGTGTATTTGTCTGTGTGTGTAGTATATGTGTGTCTTTATTAGAGTGTTTTGTGCGTATTTATGATTTTTTGTCTGTGCGTTCATGTCAATCCAACCATTTTTATATCATTCAATGATATGATAAGGTTAATTACTGCAATTATGACATATTGTGTTTTTGACTTTTCAGAATGTATAAGGGAGAAAAAGATACAGCAATGGATACTTATAAATGCTACTATTGTGTATTGACATTTTCAATATTCCAAGACATCATTAAGCATTTGGTGGAAACACATCCGTTGAACTGCCTGAAATATAGAGAATATGAGTTAAACAGTGTCACTGGAGTATCGGGGTATAGAACTAAAGAATTCAAGAACATAGTACCTGCAGATGGGGAAGTTTTTGTAACAAGTGACTATAAGGTTGGTATTTACAAAGGAGTAGAAAATCAAAAGAAGACGAAGTTGAACACGCCTATAAAGAATGATTTAATTGAAACCAAAACTGAAAGTTATCCACCATTCATAGATATCGACAAGAATTTAGACGAATATTTACAGGAAATGGAGATGGAGCAACTACACGACGGTGAACACAAAGATGAATTTTCAGAATTGATTGAGTGTATTCCAGAAGTACTTGAAAATTTAAAAGAAAGTGGTCAATTGAGTTCTTTCAAAAAGTTTTGTGAATTAATTGTCCAGAAACGATTTCCTCTTACGAACATTTGTTATCTTCTATTTCTTGACATTGTCGATTGGTATTCTAATAATAGTACGACAGAAATGAGATATTTAAGAAACCAAACTAGACAATTCTGGGAAGTTGGTTATCGTTTATTTAAAGGCAAATTTATTAGATTTATGTCAGGGCCTAGAAATACAGGTCTTATTGTTAAAGGTGTTGAAGAAAGGGGAAACCATTCTGCAGAACGTTCTCAAATAAACTTTGCTGTGCCTTCACTAAGTATGTTAACAAAAGAAAAACTAAATCCAGTATTTCCAGGAGTAATTGAAACTTCCATTGAATTTTTATCAAAGTGTTTAACATCAAACTTTGTCAAAATTGCGGTAGATGGCAAAAAAATTGCGCGCGGAAAAGGGAAAATTGCTGGTGATATTGATTGCTGGGGGTTTGAAGCAAAGCCCACGTTACAAGAAAAGGTCGACAGATACAATTTAGCAAAAAACAGAATTCAAGAACTCACCAATATGATAGAATCTATGATAGAAAAAAGCCACCATTTCATTCCCGATTTTAATATTCCAAAAGTGATTTCGGATCTTCAGCATCTTATTCTTGTTCTGAGTAAGCGAATAAAAGATCTAAGGGGAATCATTATTCGCTTACAACTCGGGTTAGACAAGTTCATGAAACTCGGAGATCTGTCTTCAAAAACATTGGAGTAAATCAAGATTTGCACCAGTTATAAGCATTTTTAAAGTAAATAAGTATGAGGCAGAGCAAGCAATTGAAACATCACTTAGGTTAGTAAATCAGTTTGGTTACTTTTGCAGTAAACTAAATGGTTGTGAACATAACTACTCACTTAATGATTATGTTAACATAGAAAGACATTCAAATTACCACCAGTTAAAGAGTGTTATCCCTGGTGAAAATCCTCAGACTACAAAACAGAAATCTGAAACCTGGATAAATCTTAGAACTCGTTCATCTGTTACAGGAAGCACCTGTCATACTGCATTGGGCCAAGGGAAGTTGAAGGACATGCAGGCTCATTTTGATAGAGTTAAAACAGGGATTGATAATAGACAATTTACTGAAGTTCAATTAAGAAATATGAATTACGGAACGGATCATGAAATAGATGGTATTGCGACGGTAGTAGCGAGAATACTGCCATCAATGTTTCCAGGTATGGAGTATTTTTAAGAGGGCTGCATTCCTATACCACATGAAACAAATCCGTTCTTCATGATTGTAAGTCCTGATGGAAGTTTGTGTGACTCGAAAGATGCAAGCCCAAAGATAATGTATGAAAATAAATGTAAAGTGGAAAATAACTATAGTACACCAGTATTTTACCAAATTCCAAAATATTATATCGCCCAGTTGTTATCTGAAATGGCATGTTATGGTTGTAACGAACTGTTGTTTACTTGTTGGAGTAAGAGTTCCACTACAGCATTTTCAGTGAGATTTGATCAGAAACTATGGAAAATCATATGGGATGAGCTGATTTTATACTTACTACGGAGCACACTGTAAAAGACCAAAGAAATTTCCTGATTCTAAACGACAGATAGACAAATTGTTTGATGACTTTCAGACACACAATGTGACGTTCATTGGTGAGTTTCCATCATGTTTCGTGTCTTTTCCACCGAAAGATGTCAAATACGATGGAACAAGTGTCTATGTTTTCGAATGAAAACCACGAACAACAATATAGAGAACTTCCGTGTGATGATATCTTGAAAACTCTGCATGAAATGTCAAGAACCTTAGATGATATTTATAAAACTATGTCGTTCCTCAGCTTCCGAAATATTAGTTTACATGGCTAGCGATTTAAACAGGAGCTATCATGCAGAAATAAATAACGCTCATCCAATTGCTTATGCCATGAAAGGGACAAGCATGACTAATGAAACTTTTGGGAAAATGCTTGAACATGTTACAAAGAAATGTGAAGAAAATGGATTAAAACGTGATTGCAACAGCTTCTGATGGCCAATGGCATAAATATGGCGTCCGAGACCTTGTTGACAATAAACCACTTACATTGTATCAGCTACAGCGGGACATATGGAAAGAACAAATGTCAGTCTCTGCATCAGAAATGCGCAAGTACTTAAGGAATCTAATGAAAGTATCCACAGGAAACCTTGATAATGTGACAGTGATAAAAAACAGTAAAGGCAAGTTAACAATATCCCACACAACTGATAAACCAGTTAAGATATTCAAATACAACGTAAAGTGGCACTTCGATGAACATACATCAGCCAATGAGAAAAGCTTTCATGATGTTTCTGAAAATCTGGAAAGTGACATCATACAAACAGTTGAAACATTTGCACCATCGTTAGATATTGACGAAAATGTCTTTTCAGGTATCAATATTATCGCAGAGAATAGGCTTACAAGTGAAATTGATACAGCTTCTGGATATTATCTCAAGAGTTTATTTGAAGAAGAGTGTAATGACATTTTCCAGACCTCATTAACCAATTATAAAGAAATGAATTACGGGTTGAAACACCACGATATTCTAAATAAGCCGAATTCCGATATAAATTTGCGAGAAATCGAAAACAATGAGCAAATAAGCTATGACATTTATTCTACAAGTGATGTAATGGGTGCTGCATATTCTTTATTATACGGTGAAGTTCAACCCGATTCAATGGAACATGACAAAATAACATATAATAATCATGATGAAAATCAAACTGAACTCATACCACACTCAGAGATTCAAGTCACTGAATGTGAAGAAACAAACGAGCATAACATAGACTTGGAAACAAACGCATTTCTGAGGAAATGTGAAATTGTGCTATGTAAGCTTCAAAGTGTTGTAAACGCTCGAAAAACAGATTGGCAACAGTTTTCTGTGAAAACCTTTGCTGATATGGTTGTTCAAAAAGAAATATGTTGTTCTAAAATACAAAAGAACGAGTTAATTATTGTTTTGAAAGAACTAAGCTCTTTGATGAATACCGACATAAAGATCTTTAAATCTTGGACAAAATCAAAATTGTACGATTCTTTATTATCAGCTCTAAAAACCGCAAACAACATGCAAACTAATTCATCAACAATCAAACAACACCATAACAATCCTGATAAATTAACGAAGATTTTTATCAAAATGGTTGAACAAAGTCCCAAAAGAAACTTTAGCATGTGTGCTTGCACACATGACTGTTACCATGACAGGTATCTGAACTGGTGTTCGAAGTCAGCAATACCTAATACTGACATTATACAGGATTCAAAGAATCGGTCTTGGTTTTCGGTTCCAAGTAATAGTTGTAGTGACGCAGTTAGGTTTCATTTTGATGATTGTTGCCATATTTTGACCTGCCTTCGAACAAAGATTTGTTACTACAGGAATAGCCGGTTTACAACAGATAGCTTGGGAAAAGGCGGCTATTAGTGAAAGCACAAAATTGAACATTGCTATAGTTAAAGAATGTATTGATAAGCAGAGTGTTCCGTTTGCAAGACGTATGTTTGATTATGATGTAGAGGACTTTATGAAGCAAAATCATTATAAGAAAGAGGCAGAATTTGTTCGGTTTATCAGAGATTGGTTCGAAGCTGAAGACTCACCAGGTATCCCGGCGACTGAACGATGTTGCCGACGCCTTACACTAAGAGACTATCTTCTTGAAGATGTAAATTTTGCAGCATTTCCCCCTGCTACACAGAACATGAAAGGAATTCCCATTGTAACTTATGAGGCCCTTCTTGTGCATTTGGAGAGGAAATTACAAATATTTCAATATGTACCCGACCATAAATACAATGTCAGAGCCCTTGGTACACAAGAGGTAGAACAATTCTTCAGTACAATGAGCGACATGGACCCATCAGGACTAGGCACTCCTAAACATTCCTGATATCATCGCCACTGCAGCATATTTGGATAATGTTAGAATGAGTCCAGAAAGGTTATTGTAAAACATAGTAGATTGACTTGTTTTTTCCATGTGTCAATAGTGACAACTCGATTAAACTATACTAATTTTTATTTTATCTCACACATTTAACTATAATTAATCACTTCACTTCCAAAAGTTTCACTGCCTGTTTTCAATATCAAAAAAGATATATAACATTTGTACATATATCTTACAGGTCTTTTCATTTCAAGACCAGTCGAGCACCAGTGTATCCAGACGTTGTGCTGGAACACCATAGTAATGACTCAAATGAAAAGGAACATGTCAATGATGTTATGTAAGTAATTCTATTATTCAAATTTTTCTATTTTTATCCGAAGGTTGCTATAAAGAATTTCAATCTTTATAAAATTTCCCATTGCTTAATGTAACATATATGTATTCGGTTTTAAATCATCTTATTTGATATTTATATACTGCAGGGACCACTTTTTTGATACTGAAGCTCGTTTACGTAGAAAGCAGAAAAGAAAGTCAGGACTGATAACATCCCCAAGCCAACCAGCACACAGGCAGTTAGGAGTCAGGCAATACCATGCATGTCGAGAAGATAAACTGAGCGCATTGTCTCGGAAAAACAAAACTGACCTTTAACACATTGTTAACACATGACTTTGAACTAAAAGTAGAACTCTTTCATGAAAAAAAACACAATAGAGAAGATACTTGTTTGATGAAGGTTTCTGACCTTAATGATTCATACGATAAGTATGCCTATGAAAAAGATATACATATTCAGTGTTCAATACTTTATTTCAATCAAGTTGCAATTACAATAATCAAGTTGTTAATGACTAGATAGATATACAAATATAAATATAATTAAGATGATTTGTAAAACAATTTTAAGATAAAACATGTTTTTCCTCTTTCATGAGTTGTGTGAAATAAAGTAAGTCATTAAAAGAATACAATAAAACAAAAAAATACTGAATGCAATTTTGATTTCTATATTTTCATATAAAAAAAAAACTTATAACAAAAAGTTATACCGTACTTGGTACTTTACTCAAAAGTAAAAGAAGATATAAAAATTACAGACTTCACATATCATGAAATAGCATAACAATGTGTACATGTCTGATCTTGTGATAAAAAGAGCATTTTTTTAAACAATGAAAATACAAAAATACAACATTAATTGTGGTATTATTAACAATGAAATTATGTTTTGTGTAAACAAGATATTTCTAATTAAACGGGATTACGTGTTATGACAAAACATCATTATTATAAAGATTTCCTCAGGTTATATGACCAAGAAAAATGACGTTTTTTATATAACCCGAGTTATATAAATAAGGGTTTATATACTTAACACTTCAAAAAGTTATACCTCTAAGAGTATATCTTTATCATCATTACATATTGAAGTAAAATATTTAATAAAAACAATTACTTAAAAGATTTCAATAAAATCGAAAAAAAATCTGTATGCTTAACAGTTTCTCAAAACGATTCAAAAATAAAGGTCTAATGATCTTACATCATAAGTGCCTTAAAATCAAGATGAATTTTCACATTATAACATATTATTTTATACCTTTCCTTTGCATAGACTGATAAGATAACTTTTGTCTCTATTTGTCTAAATGTACAACTCAAACAAGGAAGCATTCATGATGGATGTTTGTCTTTTTGGTGTTTTATCATACCAGACTGGTATTTGTATACCTTTCCACAGTGAACACATGGATAAACGAGGTTCTTATGATGCGCTTTGGTGTGTCTAGCCAGTGAATCTTTGCTGCTGAATGAAACATTACATAAAGAACACTGAA
Source organism: Ruditapes philippinarum (assembly GCF_026571515.1). Classification (NCBI taxonomy): domain Eukaryota; kingdom Metazoa; phylum Mollusca; class Bivalvia; order Venerida; family Veneridae; genus Ruditapes; species Ruditapes philippinarum. Next base: position 1,838 of record NW_026860310.1, on the reverse strand, counting down.
TTTGTTTTTTCCCGGTACATACCGCTTGATGCTCATGATTGATTTGACATTTTATATTTATCTTAGTCCCAGCTCAACATGAAGTGCCTCAACGCGAAACTGGTTTAATATTCATTTCCACTTTTCAAGGTATCTATAGACGGCACAAAATTATGTTCATATAAATGTATAAAAGATTCCACCTATCAGATCTGTCTAGTTTTACCCGTTAACTTAATTAACATAAATTTTAAGTGTTAACAATATATCTCGAAATATCATTAAAAGGAAAACAAAACACTTTGACTTACTGCAAACGTTAATGATACTTCTTTGCAAGGTGATCTGTTTTTATACTGTTATTGTAAATAAGTGTCTATGTGATTTTCCAAAAGTCTGTTTTATCTAATAGCATATGTAGGTAAAGTCATAGAATAACCATATAAACACACAGTAATCTGATTTGCATATCCCCCGCATATACAAATCATAGAATTGAATGATTTGATGTTCGTTCTCTTTTGTACCATAGTCTGAATACCATAGTCTGAATATGTATATCCTATAAAATGTAACCCCTCTGCTAGAATGCAAACATGGCTCCGCATTATTTATCTGTGCACTTTCATAAGCCATTCACTGCATAGGACTTGTCCACTATATGTCTTTATTTATAATAACACTTGATGGATACGTTCATTGACAAGACTGAATATTCGTATTAAGCGTTAAATTTGCTTTGCCTTTTGAATTAAACATTTCATAAACCTATTACAGGAACTCCACTGAGGTTTATAAGCCTAAAACATGAAATTTTTTCACATAGATAAACATGAGCACTTAAAACATAAATATTAATAAAATATAACCACGAAATATAGAAGAAATACATTAAAACTCATATGTTTGTGCTATTATCAGTCCTATTTGAGTGAAAAGCGTTTAAACTCTTTTCAATTTTGGGTCATTTTTCACTATTCTAATAATTATTCTTGAAAAACGGAGCAAGTTTAAATTAATGGTCGGAAATTTGGACATAAGTTATTAGTATAGATCTACATCAAATGGAGAAATAATCTCAAAAAAAAAATTTCCTGTCCTGTCATGTCAAAAAACCTTAGTGGAGTCCCTTTAATAGATCTTGCTACCTTTTTATATTGAAATACAGTGCGGTTAATGGAGATAAAAGGCCCTCTCAGCTAAGATACAACAAATAATAGAAAGTAATAATAACAAGAGGGCCATGATGGCCCAAAGTCGCTCACCTGTATATAGGCCCCCGGAGCGAGCCAGTTTAAACCCAAGGGCTTTTATTTGAACAAACTTGGTTGACACCCATTAGAAGATATTTCATGCTAAACATCTAAGGTCTAGCTTATTGGGTTTTTTAAAAGAAGATTTTTTATGTATATATATTATATACATATATATATATATATATATATATATATATATATATATATATATATATATATATATATATATATATATACATGAAAAATCTTCGTTTAATTTATATATATATATATTATATATATACAATATACATACATACATACATACATACATATATATATATATATGTATTGCATTTTTTGGTGTGTGTGTATATATGAAATATATATATATATATATATATACATACATATATATAAGATATATATATACAATATAGATACATATATATATATGTATGTATGTATATTGTATATATATAATATATATATATATAATTACATATATATATATATATATATATATACATATATATATATATATATATATATATATATATATATATATATATATGTATATATATATATAATATGTATGTATATATATAATATGTATATATTTAA